>NC_030438.2:10000-155000 GCF_001660625.3 Ictalurus punctatus | reverse complement strand
GTTTAGAACCTTATAATGAGAAACATTTCTACATGGACCATGATATGTTTGTTTATGATTTGATTGTGTATATAGTGTTCATGGTGAATGATACATCTATCTATATGACCATATATACACAATGTGCTGTGTTACAATGCTAATACACAGCCAATGTATGTGTAAAAGTGAGCAGCTGCATATGCTACTGCAGCACCCCTGCGCAAGGATGACACGCATATCTAGACCTCTCAAGCTGCTTTTTTTGTTTGCAGGTTGTGCTGAAGGCTCTTTTGACAAGACTTACTACAATTATTTATTTGTAGTATATATAAATCTGTGTATATTTATTCATTTAGAGTGTGTGTGTGTGTGTGTGTGTGTGTGTGTGTGTGTGCGCACGCGCAGGTGTTTGAGTTCCTCACCTGTTCTCCATACTGTAGACTGCGAGTCATGGATTTAAGAGCTTTGACAATTTGGGCTTTGGTTGCCGAGGGGTTGTCCAGAGTCTCTAATCCCACGCCCTCTAATAGCTTCAGCAAATATGGCACCAGTTCTACTCTCAGAGCCTGCATACAACAAACACACTCTCTAAATTAATAAATATGAATATATTTATATAAAAGTACATACATTTATATATTATATAAATTAATTATACGGCTAAAATGCTTTATGACAAAAACGAGTTTGAAATTAAAATAAATTTTGCTGTAGTCAGTTTCATGGTGTTCTAAACAAACATAGAAGATACATGTAAATCTTTTTTTTTATTTGCCTCTCAGCTCATTTATTTCAATTATCATTTTAAAAAAAAGTTGTGTTTTTATTGATTCAGTGAAAATCTTTTTATTAGGTTTACCGAAAGTAAGTAGCTTGGATGAAACTACCAAACTCATTCACATCCTGCTCTACTGCCCTGAGGAGATACTGAGTGCATTGCACAAACATTAGTGGGTGTGGAACTTTCCATGTTGCTCTGTTCTCAAGTCTGCACCAGTTACAGAAGATGAGCAACAAAATTGCCATTATTTTCCTGTGATAAGTGTGATGCTGACTTAAAATTCAAAACATAATATCTAAGCATTGTGCAATGGCAAAGATCAATTAAACTTAGACTCTTTTTGCTACTGACCTTTCAAATCACAGCCAATGAAATTACCACAAAGTGATGCAGAAAGAAGCAACTCGCTTTGTACAGGACCACCATTCCTGCACCCCCTCCCCCCATTTTTTTGCTACTGGATGTCAAGCCCAAAAATTAACAATATTACATCTTTTGAACAAAGTTCTTTGAAAAACACCAATAAAGACAAGAAAAGTCTGTCACATATACATTACAGCACAGTGAAATTCTTTTCTTCGCAAACCAGGAAGCTGGGGTCAGAGTGCAGGGTCAGCCATGATACGGCAACCCTGGAGCAGAGAGGGTTAAGGCCATGTTCAAGGGCCCAACAGTGGCAGCTTGGCGGTGCTGGGGCTTGAACCCCCGACCTTCTGATCAGTAACCCAGAGCCTTAACCGTTAGGAGCCAGAATGTGAGTGTGTATGTGAGAGGTGTTACCTGTGCAACTAGGTCAGTTTGCTCTCGCTGGAACATGCGGTTGAGGGCTTCACATGCTAGTCCTGCCATATCAGCCCTGACCTTCATCCCACACATCAATGGCCCAATGGTCTCCAAGGCTGCCATGGAGCGCACGCATAACTGTAGAGGGCGGGTTGACACAAAAACATCCAAATCGGGTGAACAGTGTAGGAATGACAGCACTTTTTAATATTTGGTCCCCCATTTTTAAGGGACCAAAAGTAACAACCATAATTAAATTCTTGGTTTTAAATCCTTTGCAGTCAATGACTGCCTGAAGTTTGGAACCCATAGACATCACCACATGCTGGGTTTCTGACCTGGTGATGCTCTGCCAGGCCTTTATTGCAGCTTTCTTCAGCTCTCTTTTGTTCTTGTGGTGCTTTGCCTTTAGTTTTGCTTTCAGCAAGTTAAATGTTTGTTCAACTGTATTCAGGTCAGGTGTCTGACTTGGCCATTGCAGGACATTCCACTTGTTTGTCTTAAAAAAGCCTTGGGTTACTTTCAAAGTATGCATCGGGTCATTATCCATCTGCAGTGTGAAGTGCATTCCAATGAGTTTTAAAGCATATGACTGAATCTGAGCAGATAATACAGACCTATACACTTCAGAATTCATCCTGCTGCTTTTGTCAATACAAGGGAACCAGTACCATTGGCTACCATAGATGCACATGTCATAAGATAAGGTGGTATGTTTTGGATCACTTCTCCATACCCTTCATCTCCCATCATTCTGGTACGAGTTGATATTTGTCTCATCTGTCTCTATAGGATGTTGTTCCAGAACTATACAGGCTTTTTTTTTTGTATACATCTTGTGGCAAACCCTCTGTATTTACTCTAGTGAAGGCTTCTCTTGATTTTTGGCTGACACAGACACACAACCTACCTGGAGGGTGTTCTTGATCTGGCCAAGAACCAGAACCACTGTACTTATTATTCAATTTCAACTCTATGTACTGTAGTAGACAGCTAAAAACAACAATATCTTATATTACACAATAAAATATTTGTGAACCTGACTGTAAGTAACTAAAATCCAAAGGTATTTTCCTTTCACTGACTTACCAGTCTAGTGGAAAGGGTGAGCTTATATTGCTTGGCACAGATTTACAAAAAGTTAAAAGGTGTGTTTGAAAGGGAGCATCTCTATCTGCTGTCACATCCAGCTTTAAATTGTACATAAGGAATAAAACATGAACCAGAGTGGTGTGTGTGTGTGTGCGTTGTGCATGTACTGAAGTGGTGGCAACACAAGCAGCATTGTTCAGACACTTGCCTGCATATTTTACGTACACCTGGATGATTAAAAACCAACATTCACTAGATGGCATGAGAGAGACACAAAATGCTTAGTTTTTTGTGCTAAACTGTTATATAATCTCAGGTGATGTTGCTATGTGATTGCTATGCTAGGCTAGTTCCAAGGGTGTTCATGTGGTTGCTATGCGATTCAGACTGGTTGCTAGCTATCCCAGGTGAAATATTGCTAGTTGCTATGGTATTCCAGGTGAAAAGACAGGTAATTTAGCCAAAACGTTTAGGAAATAGACTTAGAAAACACTGTTGGATTCTGTCTGTATGTTTACCTCATTCTCCGAGAGGACATGGATGAGGCGGATGGAGCTTTTAGGAACAGCGTTGTTCTTGTGGTTGAGGGCTGCTAAGATTCGAGGCAAGTGACCAAGAGGAGGAACCTGATCAGCCAACTGAGTCTGAGTACTGAACAAACACACAGCTGCTGTGGTGACCGTCTCTAATGCCTCACCCTGAGATACAAGATGTAAAGGAGAATGGCAAAGGAGAGGTAAAGAAATCAGAGGAGAAGAGGGAGGGTACAAAGGGGAGAGGAGGAAAAAAAAAAGAGTGGAAGAGAATGAGAAAAGAGGACAAGAAGAAGAGAACATAGCATGGAAAGGAGAAGGGCATGAAAAAGGTATGCAGTGGAGAGGACATAGGGAAGGACGGTTTAAAACAGAAAGAGAAAGGGAATAATATTGTTATTTTAAATCAAGACAAATAATATGTAAGCATCTCGTTTGAGGATAAATTGGATATAGTCCCCTTCAAAACTATTGGAATGGCAAGACCGATTCATTTGTTTCTGCTGTAGACTGAAGAATATGGCTGCATCTGGACCTGGTTCACTAATCTTTATTGATCATGTAACTCATGTTGGTGGCAGCAGAATGAATTCAGAAGATCACAGGAACATTTGGTCTGCGACTTTACAGAGAAATGCATCCAAATTAATCAGGACGAATTTCATCAAGCAGCAAGACAATGACCCAAAACATGCTGCAAACTCAACAAAGGTCTTTATCAGGGGGAAAAATGGAAGGTTTTAGACTGGCCAAGTCAATGGAGACTGAAGGGAGAAACCCCCGGAAACAAACAACTGAAAGAGGCTGTAGTAAAAGCTTTGAAAAGCATCACAAAAGAAGAAACCAACAATTTGATGTCAATGAGTCGCAGGCTTGATGCAGTTATTGCAAGCAAAGGATTTGCAACCAAATATTAAGTGTTATTTACTTTATTTTACTTCGAGACTTGTCTGTTCCTATACTTTTGCATACCTAAAAATTGGGTGGTCTGAAGCAAAAAAGTTATATGTTTTATGTTGTTTAACACATCTAGATGTAAATACCAGGAAATGAAAGCTGTAATCCTAAACTCTCGTCTCACATCCATCTTTTTTGACCTCATACCCAAATGTCTTTGGTGTATAGCACAATGAATTGGCCTTGCCATTCCAATAGATTTGGAGGGGACTGTATTATTACTATATTTAGTGCAGAGGCTCACATCAGGGTGGTTCTTCTCCAGAAGCTCAGTGAGGGTCTCGAGCAGGGAGACAAGAAAATCCCGAGGCTTGCGCAACACCCAGCCTGGCTGAGCAATGAAGATACGCAGGAACACTCCACCCACCTCCAGCTCACCCTGCCCCGCTGCATATGGTACTGTAAAGTCCTCAGGAAGCTGATGCAAACACAAAGATACATATAGACACAATCATCTAACAATTTATATAGCTTCCCCCCAAATTAAAACAAAAATACACTGTTTTACCTTCCAACTGACATCAGGGTTATCCTTCTGCTGCTTGAAGTATCTGCAAGAAAAAGAGCAGAAAGAAATGGTTGCATTAAGAGTATAACAAGAAAATTGGGATGAATTTCCTAAAAAGCTGTTTTAACTGCAGGTTTCATAAAAATGAACAATAGGTCTCATTTATCAAGCTGATATTGATTCCGTTTAGGACAACATAAAGTTGATCGACCAAGTCTAAATACGGGGGAGTCTAAACCTCTGGTTATTGTAATCTTTCTCTAGTTAAGCATACATAGGAAACTATGGCATGATTATATAAAACAAATTTTAACTTAGATATTATTGGTCCATCTCTGTAAATTTTAGTGGTCATGACCTCTGACTAGAAATAACGTTACTATAATTAAGTGTTACTATGTAAGGGCCTAAATAAAGTACTTTTTAGAAAAGGGCAAGCATTGGGCGGCCATCTAAATATTATTAGTCAATTACCTCTGGCTAATGACCAAGACCGGCGAGTTTGTGACCGTGAAATACGCGTACACGGCCGGCGCGAGACTCTGAGCGACATGAAATCTGAATGAGCGAGCACAATTTAAAGTATAGAATGAACTAGAATTCATCAAAAGTAAAAGATCAAAAGTATTGACAGATCTGTGATCTACAAATAACTAGGAAATAAATACAACACTGAGGTTTTTACAATTGGAGTCAGATTTAATTTAAGAAAGAGTTAAACAGAATTGCAAGAACAAATTTAATAATCTAAATGTATTCACATCACTTCGAAAAGACAGAAACACGCAGGAATACTTTTACCACAATATTGGATAACGTCATTGGACCATTGAGTGGACCCCTACATAAGTCCGATCAGTTATGAAAAATAGAGCATGACCAGTCTTAACAGCCTGAAGGATTGTGCTGAGTTTGGTGGAAGTACAGTTGTACCGCTTGCTGAATTTGCAAATGTTAATAATTCCTTTTTTTAAACCAAGGATAATTAAAATTGCATTTTGTTTTTATTTAGTACTGCCCTGAATAAGCCATTTCACATAACATTAAATTATTAACATGTTGCAGATTCTGCAAGGGGTATGTAAATTTATGAGCACAAATGTAGCTTGAAAGCTCAAGGAGTAATAAAAATCAGAGATTTTTAATGCAAGTCAATAGGAATTTTGGAAACTTGAGCTTCCGTAATGGAAATTCCATAATTCCTATCACTTAGAAAAGTCATAGCAAGTCGAGTTAGAATACCCATAATGCAATTCTCATACGTCACATGTCTCTTTTGAGGTAGTTTTGTGATTCAAATTATTTTGGGGGTTAACATGCATATGATATGACTTGACATCACCTTTCACTCAATTAGCTGGAGTTACATGCCAAAGTTTTGTTTGGGAGAAGAAGAAGAATTATAATCTGATTTGATATTTTCTGAAGAAAATGTAGTGGTACTTGCCCGTGCAAAATTTGACACCTACACCTACCTATTTTTATGTAGTTTTGTGATTCCATTTATTTTGGGGGTTAACGTGTACGTGACATCACTAGAATACCCATAATTCAATTCCCCTCACTGAGCTGAGTGTTTTGATATGGCACATTTGGGGGCGGGGGGGCTGGGTTGACGTCTCTAAAATACCCATAATGCATTTCTGCACACTGGGTTGAGGGTATTGTCATCCCCCATAATGCAATTCTCCTCATTGAGCTGATCATTTTGATGTATGACATGGCTGCAGTAGTTTTGTGATTAGTTTATGGCTTCTTGTATCCTGCTACTGATTTCTCAATGAGTGTGTATGTGGCATATTTCATCAGGAACTTCACATGATACAAAATGTGGAAATGGCGAGGAAAGTAATTACACACATCTCCCAAAAATTCTGACTGATTTGAGGTATGATCTGTGTCTCTAAGTAAAACATTGTGGGAATAGTTAGGTGCAGTATATTTCCTATGGAGACAGTAAATCTAAAACAGTATCTCCGTTTACCTATTAGACTTTTTTTTTTTCCTTCCCCCCCGACATTTTCAGAGAAAATTCTGAAACGCAACGTGTACCTGCCTGGCCCACTCCCCAAGACATACGAGAGGATATGTGACACTAGTATGTTAGCCAAATGACGTCCAAGATGTGACACCTGTGTTTTATTCCCCATTCATTCTCTATGGGCCAAAAATGTGCTATTCTTTTGTCTTCAGTTCAAACATCGTCAGTCAGATCGTTTATAAAAGTCAAAGCACACCTCTTCTCAATAAGCCGGTCGATTTGAACCCTCATTCATGAATTATCAAGAATCAAGTATTATAATACTACTACTACTACTACTACTACTAATACGTATGAACAATAACAATAGTGATGCTTTGCTGTGCAAGCACCACTAATAATAAGCTAATAAAGCAGAACAGTATGTTGGCTTTATCAGGCCAACATAAATATTGTGCCATGATTGTGCTTGGTAGTTTATTGACATGCGCACACATGAATAAAATCAGCATTAATTTAACTTTGTCTGGCCGCAATTTTCAGTCCGGTTTGTCTCCTGAAATCATGTGGCTTATTATTAACATGTTTCTATTATTTTCCATTGGTCACATTGCATGTTGACCAAGCTCTCCACCCACCATGTGTTGGTCTATGCCACACACTATGAAACCTTGTGTAGTACACACTGTGTATGAGTGCATGTACTAAATATGAATGTGAGTGAAGGATCCACTCACTCGAGCATCATTTCCCGGACGGTGGTGGAGACGGTCTCTCGTGATGCATCATTCCAAATCAGTTCTGGGTTTTCGTGAGTGCCCTCAAAGATGTGCACAGCAGCTTCAGCATTGTCTCGCATGGCATCCATGAAAACGCCCGGCAGAAAGCGCATCAGGATCAGACGCACCTGTGCTCCCAGAAGACAGGAGGGAAAGGAGAGAATTCAAAAACAAAAAGGAAACTTTAGATATAATTATAAACGGAATAAATTTTGTTATTGAGGTCCTGAAGCAAATCATGTTGCCTCTGATCTAGCAGTATTTACCCAGTATCGAATGTGATCTCTTGTATAAGCCTGTAATTTTATAGTGCCACAGAGCGAACTTTAGCCATAGCA
Organism: Ictalurus punctatus; assembly: GCF_001660625.3. Lineage (NCBI taxonomy): Eukaryota > Metazoa > Chordata > Actinopteri > Siluriformes > Ictaluridae > Ictalurus > Ictalurus punctatus. Next base: position 147,266 of record NC_030438.2, on the reverse strand, counting down.
TTATATTACGCATTCACATTGCGTAAATCATGGAAGATTAAAAAATAATAATACTTAAGCAAAGAAAATCCATAGCATTAAAACAATATAAACATTTTTTTCAGTTTAATCCATCTCAAACCTACCATCTTTGTTACATTGCCACAATATAGTATTTAGAATTGAACTCAACACATTTCATGTTACCATACATTTCCTGCGTTAAGTCAATTATGAGATTATCTTAATTTCCATAAGAGGTCATTAAAAAAATAGATAAGAGACAGATTCATTTCAGTTTTTATTTACTCCATATACAGATTTTAAGTGGGTCAAAAATTTACATATGCTTTCTTTGTATTTGGTGGCTGTGGCAGGTGGGGATATGGTTTAGCAGGAGTCTACAGCAGATCTTGAAGGAGTGGTAAATGGTCTGCACTTATATAGTGCCTTTTTTAACCTAAGTGGTTCTAAAAGGCACTTTACACTGTCTCTTATTCACCCATTCACACACATACACACCAATGAAAGGTGCTAGCCTGCCACTGAGAGCAACTTGGCAAGGACATTTTGGCATGTCATGTAGGCTGGAAATCGAACCGCCAACCCTATGGTCGGTTCACAACCCGCTCTACCACCTGAGCCACAGCCACCTACAGTGGTTGCATAACGTAGCACACCTGTTGATTATCTGTGTGGGCTTTATTAACAACATGTTCTCTCATTTTCTCTTCGTTAGCCACACCCAAGTGCTTTGTGCGTGTTCACTTGTTCTTTTTATTCTGTTACTTTGTCAAAATATATTTCTATTTAGTTTGTATTGCAGGTGGACATACAGTAATAGTTACAGTTTAGTTCCCATTTATTTGGAAACTCACATTTTTATTTCAGTTAACGAAAATGTTTTTTTCACAGATAGTTTTAATTTTCATGTCTCTTTTCATTAACGATAACCCTGTTTCCAATAGAAATGTACCAATATGGCAATGTAAAATGTGTGGAGTTGTGAAAAGCATTGACTGAATATTTTTTATCCTAGATGTATATAAACTTTTGGCCTGAACTGTCAAAGTATTTAGACTTTATACATGTTGCCCTGTCTCATAGTGCAACATTACTGACATTCTAATAACATCATACATCAGCACAAAACAATTTCTAAATTCTGAGCTCAAACAAAAACAAACTTACTAACACTAGTACAGTATACAAGTTAGATAAACTTTACTTCTGTCAATCGACAAACATGAAAATGACAACACAGTAACAAAGACTTACATTTATTACTTTTTGGTCACGGAAACATTATCATTTTATTTCTCAGACTGTTTGGATCTACAGTTGTGTTTGCTCTGTTTTTTTTTTTTTTTTACAAACATTCATAAAATGTTTAGGCTGAATGAATACATTTACCGCTGTGTTTGTTTAACTGATTCTTTACTCAGCTCTTCACACTAGTCTTTTGGACTTTTACCTTGGGGCCCACAAGCTTGTCTGAAGTCATCTTGGAGAAGAGCTCAGCAGTCTGAGTGCGCACCTGAGGGTGGGTGGAATTACAGAACAGATCCAACAGGTAGATCAGTGCACCTGTAAAATGAGAGCAGCAGAGTGAGAGGTGGTTTCTAGAACTAAATGCACTACAGCAGATTTTTTTTATTTTGGGGGGGATCCCCCCCCAATTTAGTGACAGCCAATTACCACCTATCAGGCAGCTTCCCCCATTACATGACAGCTACAGTATCAACCATGGAGGGCAAAGACCATCACATGCTTCCTCTGAGGCATGAGACTCATAAGCTCACAGACTCCCACGATTGGCTAGTGTCACTATAATCGATAGGGTAGAGAGAGTATGCCAACCCTCCCTGAGAACTCGGCCAATTTTGCTTCCTTGGGCTCCCGGTCTCAGTTGTCTTTGATATCATCGGGATTCCACCTCCCAATCTCCAGATGATAGGGCGAACACCTTTCGGTTGCTTCACTCAGGAGCCAGACAGCGGATATTAAGTTAGACATGTAGACAACAATATGATACTTTAAGTAAACAGGCACAGCCTTACCTTTGGTCATTGCTTCTTTGATTATCTTGGTGTTAGAAGTGAGGGCATACAGAGTCTCCAGGACAAGCTGCCTGCCTGTGTGTGTGTGTGGAACAGAGACATGAACAAAAAATAAATCAGCAATTTACAAAACACCATAAGAATCTCCAATGTGAAAATAACAAACCAATTTGTTAAACTCAAGGCATATTTAAAATTATGAGAAGGTGCTAGTTGGAAACTAGCTGGAGTTCTTTTTACATCATTCTTCTTGTGTGTAACATTGTGAAGGGAGAGACTGGCTTACTGGATGGTAAGGAGTGCAGCAACAATAGCAGATTGGCCAACACCAGAGACTCAGCTATGTTGCTGACACATTCCTGGTTTGAAGTCACCGTGTTCACAACCTGAAACCGAAACAAACCGTGTAATCAGACAAACACAAAGTGTGAAAAGCTCTTTAACAACCTCTGTCCATGCAACTATGTAAAACTACAGTAGAATTGAACTGTGGACATCTGAAGGTGATATGCATCCATGTAGGTGATATATATACCATGAATCATTATGTTACATTGCATCATATTAAATGTTAATACAATTTCAGCTCACTAAAAATGGAAAAGTAACCAGCCTCCAAAGATCTGAACACTATAAAATTCAGCCCATTTATAATGCACTTGATCCACCCAAACAAGGTTAATCCAATCAAATTAAAAACTTAAGGGTGTTTGTGCATGTGTGAATGTACCTCCAGGACTAGCTGCTGAACTTTCCCAGCCCCGTGAACTCTGAGCAGGGAAAAGAGCAGTTTAAAATGGCCAATGCACTCTGTTTCAGAGCCTGAAAAGAGCAGAAATTATCATTAAAACAGACATTTTAAGGCTAGACATTCACAAAATTTTAAGAAAAGACCTAATCACTGGTTAAATATAACTCTGAACCAGTGCTTCTTATGCCATTAACAGTAACTAGGAATAGATTCATTTAGCCTCTGTTATTCTTCTATAAGTGTTACCTGGGTTGTTCTTGATAACGTTGCGCAGTGCTTCCAAGGCCATCTCGGCCCAGTGTAGTCTCTGAGCGTGCTGTTGTGACTCCACTTTATTTGTCTGTGTCAAAGCGAGCAGTGTGTGGAGGTACTGTGCCTGAGAACCCACATAGTCCAGAAGATTTCCCGCAAACACTTTCGGATTCTGAGACAGTCAGAGAGACACACAGAGAACGAGAGCAATTCTTAAAGACTTGTTTTTAATTTTGGTTCATGTAACATATTTGATTAGTATGGTTTGATTAGCCTTTTTGTTTCAATTAATAAATGTTTTATTTTTGCTGCTTATCATTCTGCTTTGAGCAGGAAGGCTCTTAAGATGACAGATTGTGCTCCATTCAGAAGTGACTATGCCCTACTCCCTCCAAAGGCTCCAAAACTCACAGTGCAAACGCCCACCCCTTTGCAAGATCAAAATAACAACCAGTTGGAAAACACTAACAATTTTTCAGAGCTAAAGTCATGTTTTGTTGTTGCACAAAAACTGTCACCACTAACTAACAACATATTATGCAAAGGAGGACTTCCAGTAAGATGGCGGACTTAGAAGTCACAAAATTTCTGTATTTGAGTATTGCTTCTGCTTTTACTTATTATTTCTATTTATTTGTGTATGCAATGGACATGGTATCTTAGCACAAGGTTAATTTGTTTTTAATTAAGTCCATTAGTGACCTAGAATGTTGATAGCCAATACAAAAATGGCCGTCGTTCGGGGTGTTCTAACATCCATGGTGGATAAATAATGGAAGCAAAATAATGTTGGTTTAATACATTGTTGACTGTCCAATGGATATATATAGACTCATCCTTCTTTCCATAGGACCAAACTCACTTGTGGTACCCCGCAAATTAGTTATGGATAGTCACCATTACGAATGATGCATTTTGTGATTCAAGTCAGGACTGTATATGTTTAAGATTGTTCCGGGCATTTGTTCATGTATAAGGGTGACAATGTTCTGTTTACATTGGTTCTTAGTGCGTGCATCATCAATAACATATACATCCATCCTTTTTTCAGTACCACTTATCCTACACAGGGCTGCAGGGAGCCTGGACAGGGTGCCAACCTATTGCAGGGCACAATTGCACACACACTCACACACCCATTCACATACTACAGACAATTTAGAGATGCCAATGAGCCTACAATGCATGACTTTGGACCAGGGGAGGAAACCGGAGTACCAACAGAAAACCCCCACAGGATGGGGAGGACATGCAAATTCCACACACACATGGTGGAAGTGGGAATCAAACCCCCAGCCCCAGAGGTGCAAGGCAAATGTGCTAACCACTAAGCCACTATGAAAATGAAATTGCTTCAGCCAAGCCTTTAGGGCTATTCCATCTATTGATGATCATGCTTTGACCATTGAGGGAATTTTTATTGTGTTTTAGACACTTCCCTAGAAAGACTCAATTAGTTAGTTAACCCTCCAAATCTGCCGTAGTTATACAGGATATTTGTGAGCAATATGGATTACATCCTCCAAGGTAATCTCTTTTTCATCTCCAGTACACCATTCATATAGATTTTTTTTTTTGATAAATTGATTATTCAAATTTAACCCCCCAGGATGTAAATGATAATTTTGCTCAATATTTCTCATCTTTGTACACCTCAGAATATTCTAATACTACTACTCTCCTTGACTCCTTTTTTTGTAAAGCTAAATTTGCTCACTGTCAGTCTCAGCTCTGAACTTTATAGTCCTATTTGTCAACAGGAAGTTATTGTGGCTATGCAGAGCGGTAAGGCACCTGGGCCTGATGGCTTCCCTATAAAGTTCTACAAGAAGTTCTCAGCTTTGATGAGTCCACTTATTGTAGCCATATATAATGAAGCTTTTGACAAAGGCTCTCTCTCCGACTCTTACACAGGTATCAATTACTCTCTGACTGAAAGACAACAAGGATCCCACTCTCTGTTGATCGTATAGACCAATATCGCTATTAAACGCTGATTTTAAAATATTAGCTAAGGCCCTTGCATTGTGTTTAGAGCTCATTTTACCATCTGGGATCACTTTGCCTTTATCTTTAGTGTGTCATTAATTTGGTAAAAATTACTATCCTGCCATGTTTTTTATTCCCAAATATACCTATATTTATAAGAAAATGTTTTTTTTTTCCCCTAAGCTGGATAAGCGAATAGATTCCTTTCTTTGGAGTTAGTAAAACCCCTCATATTAGAAAGTCTTTTTTGCAGAAACCTAAGTGCCAAGGAGGAATTGCTTAACTTCTTGCTTTACTACTGGGCAAGCGATATTCAAAAAGTTGTGCACTGGGTGTCGGCCTGGGATTCGCATTCAATCCCTATATGGGTACCTTAGGCCCGTGAAACCTAGATTATGTTAAAAACTCTCTTGGCAACTCGACCTTGGCAGGGACTTCACTGATATGGACTGGGACAGTGTCCTAGACCAAGTACATTCCTCATCACCTTGTGCCAGACATGCCCTCATTCAATATAAGATACTTCATAGATTACATTAGACCAATTCAAAATTAGCTGGGATTTATCCTGCCGTTAGTCCTGCATTTAATAGATGTTTCCGATTTTCATAACGACACGACAAGACGTTCGTGAAAAACAGCATTTTCCGAATAAATTCAAAATGGCTGACAAGCAAAATGGACAACATAAGAAAAAGTAATATAATTTGACTCAGTGTTCCACACAGAATCTAAAGAGCACTGTTCTGAAACTGTGCATGATTAGCATATTCAGACCAAACTTACGACATAGCAAAGTGTTTCGGAGATATAGCCTCACATTCATTATTCCCTAGTCACTCTCTTCTCAATTGGAAATAATACTGCTGATATGCACCATGTTGAGTGGTAATGATTGTAATGGTCACTGACGATTTGCAAGGAAATTTTCAAAAGAATGTTCTGGTCTTTCTGTCCAGCTTCTGCTTTACAGACTTTGGTTTTAGGTCATGAGCAACAAATAAAAGAATTAACAAAATCTGAGACATGCAGCAAAAACTCTGAATTGAATGACCCATATTTAAGTGATGTCCACCAAACAAGTCCAAGTCAATAAGCTCTTATTATACAAAAAGTGTTATAACAAACACATGAATATAAATATGATTTGCTTTACAGATGGAACTACTGTAACTGTCCAATCCATGCTGTTATAGAAAATTAATTAACACCTACTGACCAATCAAACTGGAGAATCCAACAGTAGTGTTAAATGAAACACCAGTGTCATTTAACATTTGCAATTCGCTTAGATAGGAGCACATTTTCCACTGGATGTTCCCTTCAAAAAATCTTTTTTTTTTTTCTTTTTTTTTTTTTTTTAAAAAGGTCATTGTGAAGTAAATAAATTTTATCATTGCAGTTTGGAACAACACTAAAAATGTTCTGTGTCCCCCTTTGAAAGGCCTGCTAATATTTCATCATTTCCAAATGGAGGGCAACAACGATTTCATTTTCAGTCAGGATGACAAAAAAAAAGGGTCAAAGGGCAAAGCATAATAAATATAATTAAATTAAAACAAAAAAATACTGTCCTCTAAACAGAAAAAAAGAAAGTATTGTTGAATAATGTATTAATAATGTTTCTCACCTCCAGAGGAAAGGTAGGCTGTTCGTTATAAATACGAACAAAGATCTCACCCACAATGAGATCTTTACTGTGCTCACTGAAGACAAACTCTGTTCCAAAGTTTTTGTCACATTCACCCTACAAACAGAGAGACATATTTCAAAGTCAAATGACATTTTACACCAACATCGTAAATATACCAGGACAAATACAGCGCTGAATTCAAGGAAGTCTGACAAAGCCACTTGTTAATGAGAAACTTAGGAGTTCAGGATGATGGACACAACAAAGTTATGTTCAAGTTCTGCACACACTCAGCTCAGCATCATCCATCCCGGTCCTGCTCTAACACTCCTGTTTCAACTCAACCACTAATCGTTAGGCCATTTATGAATTAAACAATGTGTGATATGGAGAGCAGAGAAGGTGATTACTAAGTGAGAAGTTTGATTTGCCCCACAACTCATGGCTTTTTTTTTTTTCTTACCCTCTTTATGTTTCCTTCTTGCTGTGCCTCAAGAAACTCGAGGAGCTCAGCTCTGGTTCCATTGTTCCAGATCAGATATGGGGTCTCCGAATTGCAATTAACCAACTTTAGCACCTACAAATCAGCAATGACCCACAAATCAGCACATGTTCACATCTATTTTTAACATACTATTGATGACTCTAACTATAGTTTGATGCACAATATGTTCCAAAAATGGTTTTTATTTCAGAATCTGTGAAATACTAGTAAAAATGCCAAATTATGTTTCAAACCAGCACCACCTACTAAATCATAATCCACACAATCCATGCAGAAAAGCACTGCTAAAGATGTACTACTTCAAGTTAAATATTTTTCTTCTTAAGCTACATCTGATCATGAGAGAAATTTCAACCTTACGTTCGTATGTCTTGTAGCATTCGTTTTTTTTCCTATTTATTCCCCTTTGTCTATAACACATGCAGAAAAGCACTACTGAAGACATACAAATTCAAGCTTAAATGTTTTTCTCCCTAAACTACATCTGAACATGAGAGAAATTTAAACTTTGCAGATATAGCATGTAGTTATCCAATCATCTCATCATGTGGCAGAAGCGTAAAGCATAAAATCATGCAGCTACAAGTCAAAAGCTTCAGTTAATGTTCAAATTAAACCTCAGGATTGGGGAATGATGTGATCCCAATTCCTTTGCTTGCAGTATGGTTCTTGGCAAATGGGATTCAGCAAATTGAATGCCCGTATTATTTGCACATGCAATTGCTGTTCCCAATGTGTGGGTGCAAATCACTTTTCAAGAGATAGCATCCTTTATTTACCATTTGTAGGAAGAAATGCCACAAACTGCATATTCATTCAAGGCAGCTAAAATGCTATTTTGTTGTTAGTAAATCAGCTTACATGTTTCTGCTGCAGATGTTATCAGGTTTTTATACATGCAAGTCTTGAGTAAATTAAGGTCTCTGTGTATAATAACTAAAATACCAAGTGAGTGAAATGTATCAGTTCTTGGATGTAGACTTTTGACTTTATAGCAATCATTATTATTCATTAGATCATAATCACACCAATGTATGTAACTCAAAAAACAAACATGAAACTGTGCAGAGCAGGACAGAAAGAGAAACAAATACAGCCATCTGTCTCTTGTTCTCACCTCAGCAGGTGAGCTGGTGCCCAGTTTACGGGCAATGTACGGTGTGAGCATAGCTGCTAGACTCTTCCTGACTGCAGGGTTCTCTGGAGGTGGCTCTGGCCCACCCCCATTCTGCTTTGTCCCATTCCCATCAACCTCTGCTCCAGCACTGTAGCCTCCAAGGCGGCCAAGAGCCATCAAACTGAGTTTGGCCAGGCTATTGGCCACATGCTGCTGGTTGGTTTCCTGGCTGGCCTGGACCCCACTCTCCTCCAGCGTAAAGTCATAACTAAAGAGGCTGAGAAGCAGCGGCCAGAGTGCTCCAGCCTGATACATACGCGTCTGGAGAAAGAAGTCCACAGAGAACGAGCTCACACATTCCACAGCCAGCGAGGCTAGACGAGGAAAAGCCTGTCGGAGAAGGAGATGTTAATAACTTTTAGGGTATCGAATGACATGATACAATCTGCTGTATTGTTTCAGCCCTAATATATATACACACACACACACACACACAAATACATACATATATACAGTGGTGCTTGAAAGTTTATGAAACTTTAACAATTTTCTGTATATCTGCATAAATATGCCCTAAAACATAATCAGATTTTCACAAAAGTCCTAAAAGTAGACCTCAATTAAACAAATGAGACAAAATACACTTCAAGGGTTCAAAGTTCTTTGTCATATACATATTACATACATGTGATGTCATATAGTGAAATGTTTTTCCTTAGTTACTCATCCTAGAGTGTAATAAACAGACCAACAATGACTAAGGATATACACACAAAAATAGAATGTATTAAAAATAATAAGGGAATATGATGTGCATAAATGGAATAGAATAGGTTGTGTGGAATCAGATATACAGAGTTGTAAAGTGTATATAGAGACTATACATTCTGCAAAATAATTAATTATTTTTCCTTAACTATATTGCAAATTGTTTTGTGTGTGAGGTAGGAATATGCAAACTCAAGTGTCCTTGTTCAATAACCGGATTGCCTGAGGGTAGAATCTAATCCTGAGTCTCTCTGTGCTGGTCTTCAGGACCGGTGAAAGTCACTGATAATTTTCCTAGCCCTGGGCCTGCATCGCTGGGTGTAGATGTCTGTGATGCAGGGGAAAGAAGTCCTGAAGTCTTTCTCTGATGCCCTCACAACTCTTGACAGTGCCTTTCAGTCCTAGGCCGTGGGGCTGCCAAACCAGGCATCGATGTTCCCTGCGAGAAGACTCTCCACAGCCCCAGTATAGTAAGCCCTCAGCACTTTGTGGGAGACCTTGAACCTGGCCAGGCATCATAGATGGTAGAGGTGCTGGCATGCCCTTATCACCAGGCCGTTCATGTGTGCTGTCCAGGAGAGGTCATCTGTGAGGTGGACTCCTAGGTATTTGAAACTGCTTCCTCCCATAATCATCTCCTTAGTTTTGGTGACACAGGGTTTTGGGGACAGGAATGATGGTGGAGGACTTAAAACACGTGGGAACATCATGTTGGTTGAGGGAGAGCTTAAAAATGGTGATGAAGACTGGTGCCAGTCGTTTAGCACAGACTGTTCGCATACGTCCAGGGATGGTGTCCAAGCCACATGCTTTTCTGGTGTTAACTTTGTACAGCACTTTCCTCAAATCCAGTTCTGAAATGACCAGTCCTTCCTCTTCACCAGATAGACCTGATGGTTCATGCTCATAGTATTCCTGGTCTGTAAAAATCTTTACGGAGCCTGTGGCAAAAGTCTCTCCTATCAGAAACACGAGCACCGCTGCTATAAACTCGCTGATGTTATTAAAGCTGCAACAGAACATCTCCTAGTTTGTGTCCTCCAGCACGTCTTGTAGCATGGCTTGTGATTGGTCAGTCCAACGCTGCACCTCCTGCATCACTGGATCTTCCCTCCACAGCTTTTGTTTATATTTTGGAAGTAGTAAAATGGTGTCCTGGTCTGACTTACCGAGTGGTGGTGTTTTTATTGCCTTATAGCAGTCCCTGTGTTGTGTATAGCAGTGATCCCAGTGTACTGCAGGTTATGTGCTGATAAAAATCCGGTATGACTTTTTTCAAGTTCGATTTGTCCAAGTCACCGATAATCACCAGTGCTGCATCCGGGTTTGATGTTTGTAGCAGTCCAATGTCCCTGTGTAGTGTTTATAAAGCAGTGTGTGTGTGAGCCTGAGGTGGAATATAAACAGTCACAATAAAGGTGGCGGTGAATTCCCGGGGTAAATAAAAGGGATGGCACTTGACAGCAAGGAATTCCAGGACCGGTGCGCATAATTCCATGAGACGATGGGTGCTCTCTGCGCTGCACTATTAGTCGTTGATCATAACATACACTCCACCCCAGATTTTTCCCCAAGTTCTCTGTCCTGTCCATGCGGTGAAAGAAAAACCCAGGCAGCTGCACTGCATGGTCTGGAATGGTTTGCATGAGCCATATCGTAGTGAGCGTTGCAGTACCTGAAGTCTTGCTGGAACTGTACTCTGGCTCCAAGGTCATCCAGTGTGTTACTTGGTCATTTATTTATTGAGAAAAATGATCCAATATTACATCTGTTTTATTATACAATATTATTATCTGTGAGTGGAAAAGGTATGTGAACCTCTAGGATTAGCAGTTAATTTGAAAGTCAAACTAGTCAGGCGTTTTGATCCTGTTTGGATCAATTCGAAAATCTAATCATGAGAATCTCAGATGGATGGACAAGCTGAAAACAATGTCTCCGTCACTCAGTGGCAGAGGAATAAAAACACTTCAAAAGTGTCACTTCAATTTCGGTGTGAACAGGCCTTGATAGGCAGATACAGACAAAAAAAAAAAAAAAAAAAAAAAAGGAGATGCGTGTTTCCTCACCTTGCCATAGTAAAGTATGTGACAAATATCTCTGATGATGTTTGGAAGCTCGATGATTTTCTCTCTGCACTCCTCAAACTGAGCAGCTACACTGTAGCACCTACAGATGTGACCACACACCTGTAAACCAACAAACAACAAAAAAAAAATCTCACAAAGGCTTTCTATAAACAGCATGTGAGACAATAATATTATGCCTATTAAGTACATTCCTTTCTTTTTATGCACATGGAAGGTGTTTTATGACTAACTGTATGATAACATCTTATTTCTTCATTCTTTACTTAAAATTTCTACATTTTAAATGAGCAAGTGACCTAGGCCCAGTGCCTCATACCTGTACAGCCATGTCGTCCATTTTGCTGGAAGCAGTAAGTACAGCCACACAGCGAGACAGCGCCTCAAGCAGGACCTGAAAAGAAAAGCACAGCCAGTATGTTAACCTGGGCAGACACACAACTCCAGCAAACTATTTTTACAATTAACTGGATTTCAAAAGTAATTTTTCTTTTTTGTTTGTCTAAGACCTCAATGCCATTTTCTCGCCGCAGTTCCTCCGCATTGAGTGCTGAGCAGTTGACTGTGTGGAAGGTGAGCTCAGATGCTGCTGGCAAGAGTGGAGATGCTTTGGAGAAAAGCTGTGTATCGCTGGTCTCCATGGTAATGGTTTTAATGAGCATGGGGTAGCCAGCATATTTATATGGCTCCAGTTCTGAAAAGAGACAGATGTCTCATTTAATATCATTGTAACAAGATCCTATGAGGAATTATTCTCTGTCTATTTCAATTGCCATCCCATCCATGTACATGTATGCAGGCCAAAGTATTTAGCTTACACGTATGTATGCTATGTATGTGGTGATATAATGAAACATTCGAAGCAATAAAGTCATTTGATTAATCTATAGCGCATAAATACTTTAACATTGGCATAAGTAGTGTTATTTTAGTTGTCTACCACTGTATATTGGAGTTGAAATTAAACAATAAAATGAGCTCATATTTCAGACTTTCCAGGTTAATTTGAGGGTATTTACATCCAAATTGGGTGAACAATGTAGGTACAGTACTACAGAATTTTTCTGTTTGCGCTATCTTTCTGATGGGTTTGTTTTAAATCTGAAAGTCTGCACTTTGTGCTCATTCTTTTATCTCAACTCCAATATATTGTAGTAGGCAGCTAAAATAACAATAACTTTTTAATGTCCAAATATTTATGGACCTGACTGTGCATGGAGATAAGTATTTAAAATAAACTGTGAAAGCAGCCATCTCTCTGTGTCAGCATGGCAAAAAAAAAAAAAAAAGAAAAGAAAAAAAAAAAAAAAAAAAAAAAAAAAAAGAGGCAAAGCAGCCTGTTGTCCCATATCATGTAATTCTGCAATTTGACAGCAATATCAGCATCACACTCATGTGACCTATATCAGCACAATCTGGAAGGGATTGCCAAAGAAATTTGAGCTCGAGTTTGTCATTCATTTATTTAGTAAAAAGTATTTTATTTTGCAACAAAACACCTAAACTGAACTACATCCCATTTATTCTCAAATTTACACTGCAGGTTGACATATAGTATGTTGCAGACTACAATAGGAGTTAAAGAAAGGATCTAGATAAATATAAAACTGTAGGTTTGTGTGTGTTTGTGGAATGGCTCTGGGTTTTATGATGCACCTTGTTTGTGTCGGTTGAAGAGGATGCTCTGGGCCTTGAGGATAAGGATGATGTTTTCAGGGTCCGGTCCATCTACGATTCTCGCAGATTTAGTGCACAGAAACTCATATGCTTTGTTCACCTTTTCAAACGTGTCCTGTATACACACAGATGTGCATGCACAAATTAAGAACACAGATGATGTGTTTACTATTACTATGGCTACCTCGACTAAGCATTTTTAAAAGAACATTTTTAAAAAATCCATTCTAGAACATTCACATAAAGGTGTGCACCTACCCTCCCCTCTGGATTTTTGTCTGGATGGTATTTTTGAGCCAATCGGAAATATGCCTTCCTGATTTTGCTCTCTTCATGCCTGTTAACGACACATAGCCAACCCCCATTAACCAACAGTTAATCAACCACTGTCTTTAGCTTAATTTTAATAGCCTTCAGGAAAAGAACATGCATTTATAGCAATGCAATAAAATGGAATAGTATGTACGTTCCAACTGTTAAAGAAATGAATGGAAAGTGAAAGGAGAACAATTAAGTGTTAGAAAGAGAAAAATACTTACTGGCCCTGTCCGGTGGGAAGGTTCAGCACTTCATAGGCATCATCCACTGACATGGAGGGAGGTTTTTTCTCCACTTCCTTTTTCCAGGCTTCCAAAGTGTCCTTTAATAGCTTCACCTGAGTATGTTTTTCAAGATATTAGTAGGCTTGCGCACCCAAAATAATCAAGATATTGTGTACAATTATAAGATAATCAGATAATTACAACATTAATGAGCATGTAAACAAAATCTTCAAACATTATTCAAGCAGTCATGCAGACAGCATGCTATGACGGGGTGGACAAATCATAAATCCATTAGCTAGCTCACCAGGCAGGTGAAGGCCATTTAGAAATATGAATCTGGTAATTCATTTGCATACAGAACTACCAGGAAGCAGGAAAAGTGGCAATAAAATGCAACGTGTCTGTGTGAGACACAGTGTATATTTTATTTTCCAACAGTCATCTTGTTAAAGCTAAATTTTGAATTACAGATTTAATATCTACACAAAGCCACTGATAAGCCTTTAACACTATGAAATTTGTGTGCAATGAAGAGCTGTATATGGCTGTGTGTGTTAACTGACCGGGTCCCGTATAGGCCAGTCAGGGAAGCGGTTGGAGTCACAGAGGTGACGGAGGTAGTAGATGTTGCAAAACAGCTCATATTCCAGCTGAGGAAAGATAATTACAGGAATGGGGCAGTACTGATACAGAGCACGAGTGTTGCTCTGGAGCCGAGGAGTGAAATCAGCCAGGTGAGCAGCGATCTTCTCGATCATCATACGCCTGCATGTGCACAAACACATATACCCAAACTAAGAGCAGTGGCATTTTTCATATTACCAATTATCATCATTTAGTCTGTAATGTACCTCATCTCACTGCTCCAGATTGCTTCAGGAGTGTCAAACTCTCCCAGGAAGATCTCTGAGAAGTGTTCAGCCTCATAATTCTCTAAATAACACACCATTGCCTCAGGTAACATTGGTCCTAACACACTCCTCTGCACAATGTCCTGACCTTTAGACTTTCACACACAACACAGAACAAACGTTAACCTTATATTTCGGACAAAAATATTATATGTTGATGTTTCATAGCTTCTTATACTTCTCCTTCCTTAGTCATGAGGAGATGGAATCACTGAGATGGTTTACCTCTTCTGTTTTGAAAGCCTGCTTCAGGTGAGTGTACTTCAGGAAACTAGAGGAAATAAAATTTTAAGGGTGTAAATCAGGAACAGTCTGTTTAAAGCTTCTAAGTTACTTTTAAAAAGTCTTAGAAATGTACTTAAGGCTGAAAAATTTAAGCAGTATGAATGCATTATAAAACCTCTCAAAGCCCCTAATAAGAGCTAATCCAAAAATGGTTATAGGCATGATGTACAGCAGTTGTAAAACAATTTTCCAGAACAACTCATCAGATAAATCCTAATGCCATAGCATACAGCAACAAAACTGTGTTTGTGTTAGGATTCAGACTTAAACATTGCCGTGTTAAGTCTGTGTTCACTTGGAAAATAAACTGTTAGACAGTGTGGGTGAATGCATGTGTAATACCGTGCCACTGGGAGCACATTAGAGCCCGTGTACATCATGATGAAAAAGAAAACACCGCTGAGGTAGAGACGTGGCAGGTTGGGGTTGTCCTGCATCACCAGGTATAACAAGACGGCCACCTTCTCTACTAGGATGGGGTCAAAGGTCAGCAGCAGCTACACACAAAACAGCCAGCAAAGTTAGGCTCACAAAGGGTTAAAGGAACTATTAGGATTCAACCATGTTGTGTAGCATGTTGATTTAAAAAGCCAAATCAATAATAATAAAAAAATATATATCAGACTTTTTTTTTTAATTTTACTGCAAGTGTTGCTGAGGCCTTCTCAGGGCCTGTAGCAAAACCACAGAAATTCCTAACTTCGACTTCAGACAAGTGGTGTTATGCATGCATTATTTCACGAAGCCATTGAATTCTCAAATCTGACTAAAGGTGTTATAAGGGTTATAAGTTTATAAGACTAGGCTATAATTTTATATTAATGTGCTCATTCAAATACAATTCTGTTTCTACAGCAACAACTTAATTGTTGGCAGGTATTGAGGATTCCCCACGTAACCAAAGGCTAATACTAAACAGAGAAAAAAATACGAATGTGCAATCGTAATAAGACTTTATGACAGAGGAGCTTCTATAATTTAGTGATAACAGGAAATAAATTGTCTCCCGGATGTTCCACAACATGAACTCTAACTACAAATATACAAAATGTATTACGTGTCATTCATTAAATTGAAAATTGTAATAACTGACAAATTGCTGTGGTATAATAGGAATAAAACATGCTGTTGTAAAATAATAAACTCTGGAGTGGTAACAGTAACTCGGCTCATTAATCTGCATCACAGCACTCCATCGTTAATTATTTTTTCCTATAACAGCATTCCCCATCGTGTTTTAATCCTTATTTATAGTCAGTCAGTGTTAAAGTAAACTAAGTACCTGAACAATATGGGGCAGACAAGTGTTGTCACTTATTAGCCTCTTCACTTTGGGTAAAGGTCTGATAATGGCATTGTCCTGATCTCTATAGAGACACAGACAAACAGACAGACACACACAGTATGTATCCAAATAGTCTGAGCAGAAGCCTAACACCAATCATTACATACATTTAAACAAAACTAAAAATGCAACATCCAAAAAAACAAGTAAAGACCTATGCATATGTGTTTGTATGTGTGTGTTGCACCTGCTAGGGAAGTAAGAGCACATGGTGATGAGCATATTGAGGATCAATGTGGCCAGGTCTGTTTCATTCATCACAGCCTGCCCACTGGCCAGTATGCACCACTTAAGCTGTGGAATGGCCTGAAGAGGGCGCCAGCCATCCATGCCCTGTGCCCAACACCGTGTCTTTGCAGTCAGTGTGCCTGATTTCCAAAACTCCTGCATCTGAGTGAGCAATGAAGAACATGCAAACGTTACCCATGCAAACGTGACAAATTCTTTTACAATGCCAACTTCAATAAAATAGACAAATTATTAATACATTACCTCTGTCTTTGTTTAACTTCCAAGCTAAAAGTATTCACATTAACTCAATTTAAGTTAATCTCGCTACATTTATTTGTGGATCGTAATCCATCTGGAAATATGAAAATTCTAACACCATATGGAACTCGCTTTTGAAAAAATATATATATATACTTTGACTCCTCTTTTTTGTTGCCAAAAATAAAGAGATTTTGGCAATTTTTTATTTATTTTTTTAAGCCACATTTTAGTCTAGTCTTTTTTTCACAAGCAATATTGCATGTTACAGTGTTTAATGACGTCGATGATGTCTCATCAAAAGACAGGTACAATATGTAATTAAACTACACTGTTTACTACTGTACTAAACATAGTAAAATGTTTACTTATCCACATAATATACCACTGTTTCATTAATGGATCTTACCTCCTCAAAACTAAAAGGTCCTCTTCTTTCCTTATCAGCGTTCCCAAAGTACCACTCCTTTTCACTCTCTCTCTTCATGTCTGGAGCTGCTTCTAATACGTTACTCTGATACACACACACACACACACACACACACACACACACACAGAGACAGAGAGAGAGAGAGAGAGAGAGAGAGAGAGAGAGAGAGAAAGAAATCTGGTTAACAGACAGTAATACAAGCTTTTATTATTATGTAGGTAAATACATTCATGCATAAAGTCATCAAACACAGTGGCACAAAGTCACAAATACACACACCTGTAGTGGAACAGTAGCTCTACTGGTATGGAGGTGGGCTAGGGTTAGCAAGTCTACTAGGATACGTACACCATTTGAGTCCATTATGTCCTTGACATTTTTCTGTAAAAGTAAAAATAACAAATAATAATTTAATTGTTTTTTTTTAAAAGAGCAGTTAGAATAGGTATCATAACTGTACTGATCTTTAAACTCACAAGGTGTATTCATTATCTACTGTCATAAATAGGACATTAAAGACTATATAATTTGCTATTAATTAAACAATTACAAAGAGAGCTGTTAAATTTTACAAAGCTAAGAAATTTAATTAATTAATAGGGCTAACAAACGCATAGCTAAGTTTGAATACTTGTATTTTCTCACCAACTGAGAACACACACTATCAATCACTTTATTTATAAAGCACAATAAAAACACTAGGTGACCATTGTGCTGTACAACCAAGTACGAATAAGAGAAATTATATTTAAAAAAAAGAAAAGAAAAAAGAAGAAAGACCATCTAGGTACAACCCTACAGAAGTGAAAAGCCAACATTACACACAGTAAACAACTGAAAACAAAACTGACCAAGGTTTTAGGCACTAGGTTTAGTTATAAGCCAGATCAAAAAGAAGTTTTAAACTTGGATTTAAATTCTGGCTGTGACAAAATTATTCTAAAAGATACGGGCCAACTGTTCCACAATTTCAGGCCTGCTATTGCAAAAGCGCAATCACTCTCCTAATTTAACCTAGATTTAGGTACCACCAAACGTCTTTGGCGAGATGACCTCAAATGTCTGACATGTGAACTAATGTTCAGCAGATCAGAGAGATGGGCCAATTAGTTTAAGGCTTTAAAAACATACTAAAATTTCAAATAAATTCTACAGCAGACCAGAAACCACTGCAAAGAGAGTAAAACAGGGGTTATACATTCATATCCACGAGAGTTTGTCAAAAGTCTAGCAGCAGCATTTTGAAAGATTTGTAGCCAATTTATAAAATATGCTCATTCCTAAGTAAAGTGAACTGCAGTAGTCAAGAGGAGATGAAACAAGAGCATGTATCATGCTCTCAAACTCTTTAAATGATAAAATACTGCACTAAATACTACAGTTATTTATTTCTTTTTATAGAAGCAAAAAAGTTATCCAACAACCATCACCCATGTGAAAAACTAATTGCCCCCTTAAACTTAAATCTGTTTATGCCACCTTCAGCAGAAATAACTGAAACCAAACACTTCTGATAACTGGAGATCAGTCTTTCACTTACTTCTAGGACCAGGACTTACTCCTAAGCTTTGGACCATTGTCTTGCTGCATAATCCAGTTGCACTTGAGTTTCAACTTAATGACTGAAGACCAGACAAAAGTGAGTACACCCCTAAGTGAAAATGTCCAAATTGGGCCCAATTAGCAATTTTCCCTCCGCGGTATCATGTGACTTGTTAGTGTTACAAGGTCTCAGGTGTGAATGGGGAGCAGGGGAGCAGTCCTGACACTTTGGACCCAATTTGGACATTTTCACTTAGGGGTGTACTCACTTTTGTTGCCAGTGGTTTAGACATTAATGGCTGTGTGTTGAGGTATTTTGAGGGGACAGCAAATTTACACTGTTACACAAGCTGTACACTCACTACTTTACATTGTAGCAAAGTGTCATTTCTTCAGTGTCGTCATGAAATATTTACAAATATTTACAAAAATGTGAGGGGTGTACTCACTTTTGTGAGATACTGTATATTCTTGTAAACCCTGTCTGATTGGTCTCGCCTGCATTCACTGAAGATATAAAATTACAACACCGCTGTCTTCTTTCACTAATGTTCAGTTACATAGTGACAAAACACTCCAAATGGACAATTATTTATGGCTAAAGAAAAAATCTTCGGGGCTACTACCCTGAATGCCCAGGCCAGGCCACACCCCTGCTTTTAACCAACTTCATGCCATTAAAAAGGTTATCTTTAAGTGTTGATATGATTGAACAGGGATGGCAGTAATCAGGCCTGGTTGTTTCTAGTCTAGCTGAATCCCATTATGAATGCAGTATCATAGATTTGAGGAATTATTAACTATGACGGCACATACATTCTCACAAATACATTGGCACACAGGCCCAGTTAGTATTGGATAAATTTTTTGCTTCAATGCTTAATGTGAGATATACACAGAAATCAGCAAATACCTTTTCACAGCATTCTGTAATCCATTCCTGTGAGCCAGGAACAAGAATCTGAGGCTGTCATGCGCACAAGCTGTGTGAGTCTGTGCCCATGGTAGCCTCAGATTCCTGTTCTTGGCTGACAAAAGTGGAACCCAATGTGGTCTTCTGTTGTAGCCCATAAACCTCAAGGTTAAAAGTTTTGCACATGCTTTTCTGCTCACCATGCTTATAAAGATTCATTGATTACTATTTGCGGCTGTGGCTCAGGTGGTAGAGCGGGACGTCCACCAATCGGTCCTGGCATTCATTTGGATTTTACTTTGACACATACCACCTACCTAAACATTGCTACAGCCCAAGTACACCCCTTTATGGCAACAGCATTCACAAAAGGCAGTAGCCTCTTTCAGCAGGATAATGTGCCACACCAAACTGCAAAAATTGTTCAGGAAGGGTTTGAGGAACACTTGTCCTTGACTTGTCCTTCAAATTCCCCAGATCTCAGTCCAATTGAGCATCTGTGTGTAAACAAGTCTGATCCTTGGAGGCCCCACCTTGCAACTTACAGGACTTAAACAACTGCTAACGTCTTGGTGTGCCAGATACCACTACACAACTTCAGAGGTCTTGTGGTGTCCATGCCTCAATGCATCAGAGCAGAACATTTGGCTTGTTGTTAATCAGATGGATTTATTTATTTATTTTTTTTACCTCTATCCTATTTATGTAATGTCCACCAGCCCTATTTTTTTAACGGTTGTATTATTATATGGCAATCAAGCAAAGAAAACAATCCCAGCCCTAAATTCTATCAGGGGATTGGGGAGTGTTTGACAGCACAGTGGGACTAACCTTGTTCAGAATGAGCTTATTGAGGAAGAGAATAAGTCTGTCTCTCTCTAGTTTATCAGTACACTGTAGAAAAGAAAGGCAAAAAACAACATTTAAACATCTGGCTTACCAAAGCCCTTTAAATACACTGCAGAAATATAAAAGATGAATAATAAAAGTAACAGTTTGAATTAGAGCAATGTAACTCCTACAATAAAACAGGATTCTATACGATTCCCTTAAAATTAAATATTCATGTACATACACAAAAGGAATGTAAAATGCACACTAAAAACAAAGGGGATGTAAAAACAAGGGGATTGTAACCTGTATGCGAAAACCAAATATAATGTAACTGTACATTAAAAACAAACGGAATGTATAATGTACACTAAACACAAGGAGAACGTAAACTGTCAACTAAAAACAACTAGAAAGGGAATGGTACACTAACACAAAGGGAATGTAATCTGTACACTGAAATGGTACACTAAAAAACAAAGGGAATGTGTTGTAGCACCAGCTGCGGACAGAAAGGAAGCAGGTTGAACCAGCAGGTAACGCGTGATGATTGTCACCTGTGTCTTATTACTGCCAGTCTACTTATGTGCATTTCTTTGTGCTTTCAGGATCTGTTGTAACCAGAGAGTGAGAGAGTGTGGCATAGCTTTCGGAACCTGTGACACACACACACACACACACGCGGAGTGCGTGAACTTGAACTTTGAACGTGAACAGGGTGAAAGTAGTGATCTAGTTATGGCCTCTTTTCAGATGTTTTCTTGGTGTTGAGTTTTTGAAAGCGTGCTGAAAAGCATGGTGAAAAATAAATGCGAGCAAGTCATTATGTCAAAAGCCGCCTGTCTCCCGAGCCCTCCTTCCCACACATACACGCCAGGATTCTCCAGTGGTGCCGAAACACTGGAGGAGGTAATAGACACCGTCAGTAAATGCAACATCAAGCCCTCCTGCAACCTTTGTGAACAACAGTTCCTCCAGTTACTGGTGCTGCAACGGGTTGGCTGGACCCCAGAAGGAACAACAAGGACACTACTGGGTACTGAAATTCAAGTTTGGATGCCAATTTGACTTTAAACAGCAGTTCAAGGGCTCCTGTCAGCAGTGAATGCTGGCTGAGGACTGGAACACCAAGGGAATTCTCGACGTGGTGGTGCTGGAGCAGTTCATTGCAGGGCTTCTGGCAGGAACAGCAGAGTGGGACCAGTGCCACCAACTAGCGTCCCTGGACGAAGCCATCCAGCACCAGAGGATCACCTGGTGCTCCCCCCAAGCCTGGTTTCCGGCACCCACTTTCCTCACCTCCTTCTCTGATGTCTCCCCCAGCTCCATCTCTCTTCACACAAGTAGAAACTTCTGTACCCACCAGGATGTGGGAAAAGCCAAGGACAAGTTTACTTAGGACTGGTGAAGGTGAGGTATGTACACAGGGATGTGCAGGAGAATCCTGTGGTTGCAGTTGTGATTAAATTCCAGGGTCAAAAGCATAGAGCAGAGGCATCAGTTAGTCCTTGCCTAACCCATCCAGTAATTCCTGGCACAAATTGGCCAGGGTTTTGGGCATTAGCACAAGAAATGCTTGTGGATGATAATGCTGCAGTGGTGAGGCATGGTGTGGAATGTGCACAGTGTTGGCTGGAGAGGCCAATACTGACTGACCAGGGCACAACCCTAAGTTATGAACTCTTCAAGAACTGTACAAATTATTCAGGATTAAAGCAATTCGCACCAGTGTTTTCCATCTGAAAATGGGTCAAATGACACAATCAGACCCTTAAAAAGTACGATGACACTTGAAATTGGGATGAGTAGTTTGAGCTCCTGTTACCTGCAGTACAAGCGGTCCCTTGAGCCTCCACAGAGTTCTTCCCATTAAAATTATCGCATGGACGCAAGCCTTGCGGCATCTTAGATGTCATTAGGCAAAATTGATTGGAGGGAATTTCTAGCAGCAAAAATTAAATTCAGTACATTCTGGACCCGAGAATAGGCGTGGTCACGCATCAGCTACAGAAGGAGAGGAGGTGGGTTGAACCAGCAGGTCAAATGATAATTCTCACCTTTGTTTTATTACTGTCAGTCTACTTATGTTTCTTTGTGCTTTCAGTAACTGCTGGAGCATACAACACACACAGAGACACACACACACACACACACACCAGCAGAGCGTGAACTTGAACTTGAATAAGGGCGAAAGCCACAAGCTGGTGGTGGTCCCTTTTCTGCTGGTTTGTCCTGTTTGGTTAGGTTTTTGAAAGCTTGTTGAAAATCGCAGCGAAACAAATGCAAGCACGGAGCTCTGCTGAGATTCCACCTGCCTCCAGCGTCTGCCTTGGCACACATTCACACTGGGTTCTACACGATATAAACTGTAAACTAAAATAGTACACTAAAAAGAAAGGAAATGTAAAATGTACTCTACAACTATATACTAAAACAATAGACTTAAGGCTGTTACATATTCTATGCAATTCACGCATTGCTGATAGAGGTGCTCTACACGAACCGCCCCCCTTGCAGATTAGCTGTTTATAACTGATGCAATAACATGCTGTGGAAGTGGGGGCGTGCTGAAATGCCGGTTTGTGAATGGAGGGCGGAGCCGGAAAAGGTGACCTGGGGGAAATTCTATTAATGAATGTTCTTTGTTGCAGAAAGAAGATGTGAGGATAAAAAGGGGAAAGATGAGCGTAGAGAGAGAGAGAGAGAGCAATCAGCTCAAAGCTGTGTGTGCATGTGTGTGTGTAAAAGACGTATTCTTGCCTCAACCTGGTCGCATCTCATAAAGCACACCACATAGACACAGCCCAGGAGTGGTGGTAAGCAGCCGTCTCTATTGTCTGCCCGTGTGGTTCGGGGATGAGCTCAAATCTATGCTCACCATGGGGGTAATCGAGGAGTCCCACAGTGACTAGAGCAGCCCAGTGGTTTTATTGCCCAAATCCAATGGCACAGTCCATTTTTGTGTGGATTTTAGAATAGTCAACGTGGTGTCTAAATTCGATGCATGCATTGACAAGTTGCTCAATCTGTTAGGTACGGCTCGCTTTTATTCAACACTGGATTTAACAAAGGAATATTGGCAGATCCCCTTGACTCCAATATCTCGCGAAAAAACAGCCTTTTCTACTCCGTTTGGGTTACACCAATTCATTATCCATCCTTTTGGGTTGTTTGGGGCCCCTGAGACATTCCAGCAACTCATCGACAGAATCCTCTGTCTATGCCGCTGCCTATTTAAATGACATTCTTATCTACAGTAATGATTGGCAGCAGCACATGCAGCACCTGAGGGCTGGTCTGAGATTCCTGAAACAGGAAGGACTCACTGTGAACTCAAATAAGTGTGCAACATTACAGGTGGAAATATGGTATCTGGGCTTACACTTGGGTCATGGGCAGGTGCGTCCCCAGATTGATAGGACAGCAGCAATTGCGGCCTGCCCGAGACCCAAGACCAAAAAGGGGTGGAGGGGGACAATTTCTGGGGCTGGCTGGCTGTTAGAGGTTTGTGTAATTATTCAGATATCACCAGCCTGCTAACTGATCTCACTAAAGAGACCAGATCTGGTCCAGTGAACAGAGCCGTGCCAGCAGGATTTCACACAGATAAAAGCTGCACTCTGTAGTGGGCCACTTTTACACTTTCTTCGACTTCTTGGCAAGTGGGGGCGTGCTCAAGCGCCGGTTTGGGAATGGAGGGTGGAACCAGAGAAGGTGAGTGATGAGGAATGCACACCTGGAGGGGAATTCTATTAATGAATGTTCTGTGTTGCATTGAGAAGATGCGAGGATAAAAGGGAGAGACGAGTGCCGAGAGAGAGCAATCAGCACAAAGCTGTGTGTGTGAGAAAGTGCGTAAGGTATGCAATTAAAAGGCGTGTGTTATCTCTTGCACTTGAAGTCATGTTTGCGTACTTGCATAGAGTATGTAACAGGATAAAAACTATTCTTAAAACAATGGGGATGTAAACTGTACACTAAAAGTGCATACCAAAACAAAGGGAATTTAAATTATACACTGAAAACAAAGGGAATATAAAATGTATACTAAAATGGTACATTAAAAAAGGGAATATATAAATGTACACTAAACCTGTATACTAAATCAAAGGGAATGGGCACTGTACACTAAAACTGTGTACCAAAACAAGGGGAATGTAAACTGTGCACTAAAACTGTATATTAAAACAAAGGGACTGTAAACTGATCTATTTGACCAACTTAGAATAAGAGAACTAACCCTATCCAACATGCCCACAATGTATTTGGTGTCGGTGAAAGGGCCGATTTCCTCACAGCACTTGCCATATACTATCGTCAGAGCCTGCAGGCACAAACACTTCATTGCCACCTTGGGCGTTAAGAGGAAACGATGATATAGTTCATTAAAGAACTCATACCTGCAAAGAAGATAAAGGTAAAAAGAGAGAAATAAAGAAGAAACCTGATGGCAATTAATTATTAACTGAACCAGTTATGTACAAGAGGAACTGAAACTGCTGAGCTATTTCTGAGCACTAAAATAATAGCAGCCAAATCTAAAGTGCATATGTAGTGCTGTGTACGATGATATTTACGATCTCTTGATGGCTCCAGACTCCTCATTCTCATCCTCCTCCAGCAGCAGACGCAGATAATATTCCCCAATTTTGATTTCATCAGAAAGGCACTCATACTTCACCTACAAACAGAAACACAAACACATACACACTGATCAGATTTTCTAAACAGAAATGCTACTGCATGAGCCGCAATTGAAATGAACAAAAAAGTAATGGATAGGAGGTTTTACTTGTACCTAAAAATATGGAATGTCAAGTTTATAACTCTGAGAATAAATTGTGTTTGTGGAACTGTGAACACGAGCCTCTTTACCAATGTAGAGCTGTACGGTTCCAAGCAATGGGAGAAACAAAGTTTCCTCATATAGGGCCTTGCACAAGTTTTCACTCCTGTTACACAATTGTTAAAGCTATCAGATTACATGGAGAGCATTGGTGAACATCAATGCTTTCCACATTATTCTCAACCAGTTTTCACTGGGGCATTCGAACACCTTCTGTTGCTTGGTTTGGACTTCTCCAGACTGCATACAACATTGACAGTATACTTAGAGTTGTCGAAGGTGAACCTCTGCCAGTCTCTTGAAGACACTAACAGGTTTTCTTCTAGGATTGCCATGTAGTTAGCTCCATCTATCTTGCCCTCAACCCTGACTAGTTGTTGGGTGTAAGGTGTCTGGGCAAGGGTTGTCCTGTGAACAGCTCCTCCCATCTGAGCTGTGGATCACTCAGTACTTTTGGAGTTACCTTTGGCCTCTTGGTTGCTCTGACTAATGCCCTATTATGGGATATTTTGTGTAGATTCATGACATGTAATCTCTTCTAAGTAAATTTTAGTTCCAGGTTGTAAAATTACAAAATGTGGGAAAAGTTCAAGGGGATGTTTATACTTTCGCAAGGCACTGTAAAAGCTGTTAAGCTGTGGAAACGCTTATAAACTGCTCTCAGCAAGGTTTTTTTTTTTCATGATTAGTGAACAGCACTCAGTGCAACAAAACCATGCAGTTTGTATGGCATGATTTAGGTATTCACCCTTCCTCTATTGCATGGTGAATATGGAGACACTTGCACAAATTAACTTTTGAGCTGACAGCAAATTTCAAGAACAATTAAATGCAGGAAAGAGATTTTAAAAATGTTTCCTAGACCAGACGCATAATTCTTACAGTCTGCTTTACTGTAAATGATTATAAAACTCCCAATCATACACCCATTGAAATGAATACTGCATCAACAGGATTTCCTATACAGTACACTGCCAGTCAATTAACGTAAATTGTGCTACTAATTACTTTAAAACAGACAGCGACAAGACTATAAACACCCTATTTTAGCTTATTATTGGCAGTCAGGTAAACAATAACAAGCATATGAATGAACAGCACTAAGATGGTGCAGCATGGAGATAGTCTGTCCATAAGTTTCGAGAACTGGTTCCAAAGTAAGACCTCAAGCAAAAATCGTTCATCCAATTTTGACGAAATTGATGAGACCATTTTCAGACCATGCCAGCAAAAAGTTTTTTCTACCTCTCATTCTGTCAGTGTACCTGTGACAGACACACTCACTTCATCTATCTCTCTATCAATGCCACACACTCTCTCCATATTTCTTTCTATCTTTCTAACAATCTACCTGTATCACTCTCTCACTTCTGTATTTCAAGCACTAAAACTCACTCTATCAACATGTATCATCTATCTATTTACTAATAATACCCATCTATCAATCTAATTGGCTATCTATTGGTTATCGGTCTTTCTATCTACC
This sequence comes from Ictalurus punctatus, assembly GCF_001660625.3. NCBI lineage: Eukaryota > Metazoa > Chordata > Actinopteri > Siluriformes > Ictaluridae > Ictalurus > Ictalurus punctatus. The sequence continues at coordinate 120,825 of NC_030438.2, read as the reverse complement.
CATCTATCTATCCAACTCTACAAGTATTGGCACCCTATCCATCTATCTATCCAATCAACTCTAGAGGTATTGGTACCCTTTCTATATTTACTTATACGGCATTTGGTAGACGCCTTATAATGATAATGATATTTTGTTGGTCGCATATATATATGCACAGTGAAATTATTTTCTTCACATACTCCAGCATGTTAGGAAGTTGGGGTCAGAGTATAGGGTCAGCCATGACACAGTGCCCCCGGAGCAGAGAGGGTTAAGGGCCATGCTCAAGGGCCCAACAGTGGAAGCTTGGCAGCGCTGGGGCTTGAACCCCTGACCTTCTGATCAGGATCAGTAACCCGGAGCCTTAAATACTAAGCCACCCAAAACAATTTACATTTAACTCTTTCATCTGAGCCACTGAGGGTTAAGGGCGTTGCTCAGGGGCCCAACAGTGGCTGTTTGGCGGTGCTGGGGTTTGAACTCACAACCTTCTGAGCAGTAGACCAACACCTTAACCACTGAGTAACCACTGCCCATATCTATCTAAATCAACTACAAGTATTGACATCCTATCCATTCCATCTATCTGTCTATCCATCTATATATCCAATCAACTCAAGAGGAATTAACAATCTATCTATATAATCAACTAGAAGTATTGGCACCCTATCTATCTGTACAAGTATTGGCACCCTATCTATCTAGCAAAGTCTAAACATATTGGCAGTGCTGGATGCTAATAATGCCAATAGCTTTTGAATACTTTTGCCCATTGTCAGCAACATAGGTTTTAATATAAATCGTTTAATAATATGTATTTTATAATCCAATGATCGAATATACACTACCATTTCCAGAAACACATTTTATGAGGGAATACAAAAGCCAAATTTTACAGGCAGTCCACCACAATTTACTGCTATATATTAAATAGGAACATGAAACACCACTGATAAGTTACTTCGTCATCATTGTAATTTCTAGCAGTCTCTGGCATGTAATGGTGCAACTGTACCCATTTGGCTCTACAGTGGAAATTAAGTCACAGTTGTATGTTTACTAGAAAAGATTACCTGCCAAAAATTGGGGGCCTCAAAATTTATACTTAAGCATACTTTGCATTAGCTAAAAAATGGCCTATTCTTACTGCAACACTGAAACACCCCCCAAAAAAAAAAAAAAAAAAAATTCTACTGTATACAAAAAGCCTACACACACCTCAAACTCTTGATGATTCCAGGAAATCACATTGGCGCTTCCAAGCTCTCGGTCTACACTGAAGGAGCGCATTTCTCCTTCCAGAGCATCACGCAGCTCCTCACGAGTCTTCAGGTTCCAGATTAGATTTGAGTGTGCATGATCCATATGAAATCTGCAACGAGCATCGACCACATACACATGTGAATGAATTATCACACAGTATAGAGTCTCTATTCCGGACAGCCGGAATAGAGACGCACTGTGTTTCACTGTTCAATATGTACCCCATATATTTATGGGTGATGCAATGCTTAAAACGCATTGGACATTTTTTAAGGCAATGAAGTGGGATGCTCTGCAATGGTAACATTAATGCACCAAAAAAAAAAGTCATGATGTCTGTGGGATCCAGACTAGGGAAATGCAACCAAGTATTAAAAATGACAATAAAATTTATGATGGTGTGTTTGGTGTTAACTGACGTTATTCAGTTTTGGAGAATATAAGGTTTTATACAGCCGGGTCCATAAATATTTGGACAGTGACTATTATCAAGGTTTTGCCTGTGTACACCACCAGGTAAAATAAAAATAGCAGTCTCCGATACAATTTGTGCCATTTTATAAATAAATTAGCTAGTAAGTTTTATTGAGCATCTTGCAGAACAAGCCACAGTTCTTTGACTGTAGCACTTGCTTCTTATTTTTGCAGCAAAACCCAGCAGCCTTCATTATGTTTTTTTGTCTGAAAAGTGGTCACTTACGTAATATGCTGCTTTCTTTAATGACATACAAAGATTTTTCTCTAACGTTTAATTTTGTGCTAGAAAACGAATGCTTGGGAATCTAAAATGTTCTTTGTACTGACTTAATGTACAAATCATAAAATAAAAAATCTATAATAAAGTTTGTACTAAAAAAAAATTGGGGTGCCTAAAACTTTTGTACAGTACTGTATCTAACAAGCAGCTAAGAAAATGATCGCAGCTCAGTGGAAACAGTCTCACTCTCTTTCCACTAGACAATGGTTTCTCATCTTTTTGAACTATATGTAACTCTCAACTTTAACATATTACTTTAACATATTCTACTTTGACTAATGGATGGCATCTCGGGTTGATAATTTAGAATTTTGTCAATGTCCTAATAGTTATAGACCTGAATGTATATGAGAAGTACTTGATATGTATTATGCACTATTTAAAGGCAAAAAAAATTTCACTGGACAGAACTTTGCGTTACATAATCAAGCAGTGTGTGTACATACAGGATATACCTAACTGAAATACATCTATACTTGAAGTTTACACTGATCAGCCATAACATTAAAATCATTGACAGGTGAAGTGAATAACATGATTATTTCATAATGGCACCTGTCAAGGGGTGGGATATATTAGGTAGCAAGCAAACAGTTAGTTGATGTGTTCAAAGCAGGAAAAAAGGGCAAGCTTAAGGATCTGAGTGACTTTGATAAGGGTCAAATTGTGACTGCTAGACAACTGGGTCAGAGCATCTCTAAAACAACAGGTCTTGTGGGGTGTTCCTGGTATACAGTGGTTAGTACCTACCAAAAGTGGTCCAAGGAAGGACAACTGGTGAACCAGTGACAGGGTCATGGGTGCCCAAGGCTCACTGGTGCACGTGGGAACGAAGGCTAGCCTTTCTGGTCTGATCACACAAAAGAGCTACTGTAGCACAAACTGTTGAAAAAATGAATGCTGGCTGTGTTAGAAATGTGTACACATGGTGCATCGCAGCTTGCTGTGTATGTGGCTGTATAGCTGCAGACCGGTCAGAGTGCTGACCCTTGTCCACCACCAAAAGTAGCATGTTCAGAACTGGACCATGTAGCAGTGGAAGAAGGTGGCCTGGGTTGATGTTTTCTTTTACATCACTTAGACGGCCAGATGCATGTGCGTATATGAGAAACAGATGGCACCAGGATGCACTATGGGAAGAAGGCAAGCCGGTGAAGGCAGTGTGATGCTCTAGCCAGTATTCTGCTGGGAAACTTTGGGTCCTGAATTCATTTGGATGTTACTTGGACATGTACCTCCTACATAAACACTGACTACGTTTACATGGACAGCAGTAATCTAATTATTGACCTTACTCTGATTAAGATAATGTGATTAAGGTGTTCACGAGTCGCTTTTAGAATACTCCTGTCATGTTCCCGTTTTACATGTTATAGAACATAATTAGATTAACAGCCTGCGTCATTATGTCACCGCGCCACGCCGTCCCACGTCCCTCCAGAATTTCACGTATCAACATACAGTTCGTCTTCGTTATGGTACCGTATACAGTTTTGGCTGTTTTTAATTTTTTTTAACGAATGCTTTAAGTGCAGTTAATTATTTGTCATGCTGTACGTGCTAATAGACGACTGCTTGAAGCCGTGGGCTGAGTCTCAAACCACGTACATACCGTCTATATAGTAGCCGAGATACATGTATTTTTCCCCACTGCAGACCTATAGTAGGCAAGTACGCGGTTTGGGACACGGCCGAACTCTCTTGTTCGCCATAAAACGTAAAACTGCCGTGTGTGATCGTGTCCTGTCGCAAAATGCGGTGAAAACTCTCAAACGACGTCCATAATGTGAACATTCATAAGGTGTTTACATGTCTGTAGTACACATCCATAATGCGACTAAAACAGGAGTACTCCACCTGTCTTAATTCGATTATGACCTTAATTAGATTAAGGTAAGTAAAAATCGCTGTTTACATGGTAGTTTCTTAAATCAGAGTATGGTCTTAATCGGATTAAGAGTGGATTATTGTTGTCCATGTAAACGCAGCTACTGTTGCAGACAAACTACACTCCTTCAAGGCAACTGAATTCCCTAATGGCAGTGGTCCCTTTCAGCAGGATAATGAAGCCTGCCACACTGCAAAAATTGTTCAGGAATAGTTTGAAGGACATAACAGAGTTAAAGTTATTGACTTGGCCTCCAAATTCCCTACTTTTAATTCCAATCAAGCATCTGTGGGATGTGATGGATGAACAAGTCCTATCCTCGGAGGTCCCACATCACAACTTACAGGACTTAAGGGATCTGCTGCTAACATCTTGGTGCCAGTTACCACAGCACACCTTTTGAGGTTTTGTGCAGCCCATGCCTCAATGGGTCAGAGTTGTTTCGGCAGCACAAGGGGGACCTACACATTAGGCAGGGGGTTTTTAATGTTATGGCTGACTGATGCATATGCATGTATATGTACATACACTCACATGCTGGACCATCAGTATATTATCACACCTAAACTAGAAAATACTGGTGATTTTACATTCTAATTTTTAGAATATATAGATTTTTTACTACACTAAGTACTACAGGTTTTTTTTTTTTACTATACTAAGTACTACAGGTTTCACATGATATACTAAATAAACCTGACCAAAATCAGACAGTATCTAAATTACAAAATATAAATGTTAAGTAAATATATACTTGTAGTAGAAGAGCTCCCAATTGGCCTCTATCTTGATCCGCTGTCTCCTTTTCCTCAAGACAACAGGTTTTTGGTTTGGGTTCTGCAACCAACAAACATGCATTAATCACTGTGACAACAAATAAGCATGTATAATAACATGGGGACAATAAACTGTGAAACGTCTATCAAATCAAACTCATTCCAAACATATTACAAACATGGCAGCTATAACGAAGTTTATTTTAAAAAAAAACTAATAGTTTTGCATGAATCGATATAAAGAATGGTCTTGCAGAATCAGGAATCTTGATACAGTAATAGTAACTGAATAAAAACCCCAGGAAAAACATTAATTAAAATCACAAGAATGTTAACAAAATGTCTCAGTGCTCAATGATACTCACCAAGTTATTCCTGTCCTGCTGCATGGATTCACAGGAGACAACCATAATAATGGGCAGTGGACAGGGCAGAAATAACAGAAATATTATTGATATTGTAGTTGGCGGATCACAATAAAAAAAAAACATTAAATCCAAGAATTTTCTATTTGGTAGAATTGCAACCTAATTACAAGGCTGGGTGGAAAAAAAATGTATTTACTGATTAAAAATAAAATGCTTTAATAATCCACCCAGTGCCAAAATACTGATATATAGAATAATCTTAAACGTCAAAATGACCATCTGATAATATTCATTTATTTAATAGCAACACCTCAGTGTCAGCAAGAATTAAACATCTAATTTTTAAATCAACAGGCAGTGTGTACCAAAATTAAACTTGACAATAAGAAACAAACGATTGAATGTAATGAGCAGTTAAACATGATAATGCCAGAGATTGTCTCTCAGACATGTGTTGAGATGTGTGAGCACAGCCAAAGGAACCCAACAGACCATTGATCGATACAGCACCACTGATCACCAATAAGGGAAGACACTGAAGCCCTAATTTCAAGCACAATGTGTAAGCAATATTTTCTGTATGTAATACAATCAAGTGGAAAAAATAAGTACACCCCATGGAAATTGTTGGCTTTTTTTTTTATATTTGGACAAGCAATCATTTGATCATATCTGAAACAGTGCATATTAATGAAATTGACATACTTTCATTTATTATATTTAACATCGTTTATTCAACAGAAATCAAAAGATGCGATATACTTCTGTGGAAAAAGTAAGTACACCCTTGGCCTCAGAAGCTATGCATAATTGTCCACCAGACTTGTTGGAATTTTTGACCACTCTTCCATGAAATATTCTTTCAGTTGCAAGATGTTTGTGTGTTTTCTTGCATGTACTGCCCGTTTCAAATATTTATGGACTTGACTGTATATTGTATTATAATGGTTTAAATACCATTTTCATACGTTTCCTTACTACACTCACATAAAATGCTGAGAGTGAAATAGCTCAAACAGCAAAGCTGGTTAAGAATACACTTTAATCATAGATAACATTTATTCTAATGTGAAGCTGTTGAAAATTAAATTTAAAAAAAAGTCTCCAGAAAAATTCAAAATAAATAATACTGTTAAAAATACTGTAAATTATATTACTTTGCATACTGGTTTACTAGAAAGTTGAGAATCGTTATCTAATGAGAGATTGTAGAAGTACTGGCGTACATAGTGGTATGTGGATCCAGTTTCATCTTGCACAGTTTTGCAGTGAACCTTGCTTACCTCCTTCTGTACAATGCCCATCTTGTCTCTCCAGTGCATTAGCACCAGGTCAGCCTTTTCTTTAGCAAACTTTTCCACCTCTTTGGCAGCCTTGCCCGCTATTCGCTGCCACTCTGGCACCTTAGTGCGTCCAAACTGGTCCTGCACAGACAGAGAAAATTGGAAGTGATGTTAATTTGGTATGTGGAATAGTTATTACTCATTGTGACTCAATTAAAATAAAGAGCTCAAGTTACAGAAGCAATCTTTAGGTTGTCACGGATATGCATTCTGTCCATATCCTTTTCTGGCACAGGGTCAGAGCTGTCCAGATATGCGAGGAGCCCAGTTGGCTGGAGGGGAGAAAGTAAACAAAGGAAACGAAAGGCAAGGAAAAAGAAATGACCCAAAGAAACAGATTGTCAGGAACATATCAATGGTTGGAATGTAAACCAATTAAAAGACTTTTACTCTGTCATTAATCATTAATCTGTGTGCAATCTCACCAAGATTCTCTTGAGGAGGTTCATAGCGACAGGATTCTCAGCTGTCCACAAACCAACGAGGTGACGACTCAGCTGTCTACAAGCAACACAGGAACATTTTTTGACTTCATTTATTTAAATCTCACCAAACACAACAAGGATCATAAATTGAGTCAACTGCAGGGCTTAACAGGGATCCCTCTGCATCTTTATGCTCTTAGACCGGATACATGTCAACATGGTCTGTAGTGACCCTGTGCATTTTAATTGTCCACATTAAGCAGGCTTGGAATGAAGTCTGGGATGTGGTGCTGATAGGGGCATGTGTTTACCTGTTCGTAAGCATCCTCTGATCAGTGCTGACTGTGAACATAGATGTGTGTAGATGTCTTGGTAAAGCACCTTCACTCAATGCCAAGTCCTGCATCTTTGTGGCTATTTCCTTATCCCCCTCCTGAACACACACATACACACACCAATTTTTCCACATTAGACAATACTACTTAAAAAAAAGTATGGAATCTTACCTCAATAATGGCCTTCATCACCAAACCTGCACCCTTCACTATAGCCATAGAAGGATGCTGCAGAGACAGAGACAACAGAACAGAAAAAACAATCAGTATAATCTACAGAAACATAAGACATAGCCTAGTGCATACACTATATGGCCAAATGTCTGCGGATATCAGAGCAACACACCCATAAATGGGCCTTGCCCAAACTGTTGCCACAAAGTTGGAAGCACACGGTCAGATGTATAAAATGTCTTTGTATGCTGTATAGCATTATAATTTCCCTTCACTGGACTAAAGGGCCCAACCCAAGTGAGGCCCATGAAGACATGGTTACCCAAGGTTGGTGTAGAAGAACACAAGTGGCCTGCACAGAGCCCACACCACAACTCCACTGAAAACCTTTGTGTTGGATGAACTGAAGCGCCAACTGTGTGTCAGACCTACTCACCAGACAGTGTCTAACTGCAGCAATACTCTTGTGACTGAATGGGCAAATCCCTACAGCCACAATCCAAATGCTAGTGGAAATCCTTCCCAGAAGAGTGGAGGTTATTATAACAACAAAGGGGGGGATGGGGGACAGTTATGGACAGTTATCATTTTCTTCCAAAATACTTATGGACTCAACTGTATGCGTGTGATGATCCACAAACTTTTGGCTATATAGTGCATCTCTTCTGTACTACAAAAAAGCAAAGCACATTTTTTGGCTCGGACTGTCTGCATACACACTGCAGAATGTTTTGCCTCGGACCTGGAAGAGTTTGAAAAGTGTGCGTCCATTGGAGGCCACCATCTCTAGCAGCATGTCGAACTGCTGACCTTCACTCGTCTCGCTGTAAGGCGCGCAAAGGGCAAAGGTCAAGAAATCTAGCAGTGCACTGATCACTAAAGCACCTGTGCCATGGTCCTGAAAAAAGATGGAAATGATGTTAAGACAGCTGCACATAAAAATAGAACTATACATATTAGACTTCTTTTAGGATACTAAAGACTATTATTTGACTTTTAAGCAGCTACAATCAAGTTACATTAAGGTGAACTTATTAGCAGTGTACCACATTACTGATGAATTTCTCCAAAAGGCTCTCCAGGAACTTTTTGGATGATAGAAGAGAGGCTTTGTTCAACTGTTCCTGCCTCAAGTCATAGTCATCATGCATTGGCTGTAAAAGCAACACCACAACTATAAATGTTGTACTTTTAAAAACAACACAAACAATAAGAGCTATACACTCACCATCCACTTTATTAGGAAGACCTGTAGAACTCTTCTTTATGAAATTATCCAATCAGACAATTATGTGGCAGCAGCACAGCATGCAGATGTTGGTCAAGAGCTTCAGTTTATGTTTAGAATGGGGAAAGTTTGATCTCAGTGACTTGGACCATGGCATGGTTGTTGGTGCCAGATGGGCTGGTTTGAGTATTACAAAGTATTTCCCTGTGATGGTTTAATTCTGCAGTGCTGTAAAAATGTAGTCGCCCCATACCGATTTGTTCTGTTTTAGTGTATATCTCATACAAAATAGTTTCAGAAATGAAACCAAAATCTAAGATAAAATAAAGGCAACCTGAGTAAACACAAAATACAGTTTTTAAATAATGTTATTTATTGAAGCAAAAAGTTATCCAATACAAACTGGGCCTGTGTGAAAATGTATTTGCCCCCTTAGTTACCAATTCCTATTAGTGACTAGATGCAGCCAACCTTTTCAATCAAATCAACACTTAAAGAGAACCTTTTTTAACAGCATGAAGTTGGTTAAACTGTCTTACCCAGTAACACACTATGGCAAAATTGAAAGAAATTCCAGAAATGATGAGGAAGAAGGTGACTGAAATACATCAGTCTGGGAAGGGTTACAAAGCTATTTAAAAGGCTCTGGGACTCCACAGTGAGAGCCAGTATCACCAAATGGAAAAACTCAGACAGTAGCTAGCCTTCCCAGAAGGGCAGAGCAACTACTTATCCAGGAAGTCACAAAAGACCAAAGGACAACATCAAAGGAACTACAGGCCTCTCTTGTGTCACTAAAGGTCACTGTTCGAGCCTCCACTATCAGAAAGACACTGGGCAAAAATGACACCTATGGAAGTGTGGCGAGGTGAAAACCACTGCAAACCCATCTCAATTTTGCCAAAAGACACCTTGATGATCCTCAAACCTTTTTTGAGAATGATCTGTGGACTGATGAGTCAAAAGTGGAACTGTTTGGAAGACAGGGGTCCTGTTACATGTGGCATAAACAAAAACACAGAATTCCACAAAAAGAACATCATACCTACGGTCGAGCATGGTGGTGGAAGTGTGATGCTGTGGGGATGCTCTGCTGCTTCAGGGCCTGGGCAACTTGCAGTAATTGATACCAACACCAATGACAGAATTCAAACATGAATTCTGTTCTCTACCAGAAAATCCTAAAGGAGAATGTCCGGTCTTCAGTCCGTAAGCTGAAACTCAAGCGCAACTGGATTATTCAGCAAGACACTGATCCAAAGCATAGGAGTAAGTCCTAGTCCTAGATGTAAGCTAAAGACTGATCTCCAGTTATCAGAAGTGTTTGGTTTCAGTTATTGCTGCTAAAGGTGCCACAACCAGTTTTAAGATAAAGGGGGCAATTAGTTTGTCACATGGGTGATAGGTGTTGGATAACTTTTTTTTGCTTCAATAAAAAAATAAAAAATAAAAAAAAAACCTATTGTGTGTTACCTCAGGTTGCCTTTGTTTTATGTTGTATTACGTTTGAAGATCTAAATATACACAAAAACAGAAGAAATAAGGATTGGGCAAATACTTTTTCATAGCACTGTATAATGATGAATAACCTGTTTCATATGATAAATAAGTCCATGTATGATAAAGGGAAGAAGGAGGATCTATGTTAAATCATGTCTGTTTATAACCAATCACATACTTTACTCTTTTCACTATATGATGAATAATTCATGTGTGCTTCTATGTATGTTCATGCAAAACTTGAGAACCCTTTGAGGTATGGTACGGCAAGAGTGGCTACCCAGGCTCATCAGCAACTAGTGATTGAATGAAATATTTATTGAGTACATTCAAGTGTTTGCTAGTGATTTCTCATTTTTTAGCTGAATTTCCACCACATTTCTTGGCGTCCCTGGGGGGGCTCCAACATATCAGTGGGGGTAAAGGCCTGAACGAAGGATTACACGCCGGCAAGACAGGAGAGTGTCTCAGCAACTGAGGATACTCCACTGAGTGACAAAGCTATAAATTTAGTAAGTGAAACTATTCCTTGGTTTGCTAAAGAACATTTTGACGAGGACGTGTACTGAGTTTATATTTAGTATTTAATTGCAACCCTCTTAGTAGATGTACTGTACTAAGTTGTAAAGAGTGAAGTAAAAGTGTACATAACTGAGAAATAATTTTCTTTTCCAGTGTTATTATTGAATTGAAAAAGAAAAAAAGGTGGGCAATGTCTTTAACTCTTTACATCTTTTTATCTATTAGTTAGGAGTTCTGATTTAAAACAGAATCTTTTAGTAGCAAGAAGACCTCCTGGTCCCATGAGAGAAATTCTGGGGTGGGGTAAAAGTCTAGGGTGGTATAGATCATGATCAGGTTAACCCTCACGCTTTGTTACAACATGTGAAAACCATCCTGTTCATTCATTCACATAAAACAACGAATTGATTTAAGTTTTGTGTGGCATTTTTTGTCTTTGAAAGGCTGTATGCAAGGGACTGTCAATGGACATGAATATTGATGTCTTGCACACCTGAGAAAATAACGACCCACCGCCTAATGGGTCTATCAAGGTGGAATGCCACTATGAAAATTAAAAGAAAGAATTTCAGGAGACTAAAAGAAAGAATGTTTTTTGTTTGTAGTTTATTTAGAACATAATGCACAATATAATCAAAATATAAAATATGAGGGTCAAAGGGACATTTTTGTTCACTCCAGTGGCAACCTATGAAGCTCTGGTGACCTCCATGCCCAAGAGGGTTAAGGCAGTGCTGGAAAATAATGGTGGCCACACAAAATATTGACACTTTGGGCCCAATTTGGACATTTTCACTTAGGGGTGTACTCACTTTTGTTGCCGGCGGTTTAGACATTAATGGCTGTGTGTTGAGGTATTTTGAGGGGACAGCATATTTACACTGTTACACAAGCTGTACACTCACTACTTTACACTGTAGCAAAGTGTCATTTCTTCAGTGTTGTCACATGAAAAGATATCATCAAATATTTACACAAATGTGAGGGGTGTACTCACTTTTGTGACATACTGTATGTCTTCAATAAAGCACCTTGAAAACATTGTTTTAAGAAGGTCTGATGGTCTGATGTTTCACCTTCAACACAGCTGACTGCAAGTGAGGCTTGGCTGGGGTACACTGAGGGTTGACCGAGCTCAGCATGTTTTTTTATTATAATGTGTAACCACTCAAGCCAATATGTGTGAATTAGTGAAGACCACTAATGTCACTACTCAGGGATGGGAGTGTGGGTTTTATGAGGGCCACCACGATACCCTGGAAGGTTCGGCTTCAGTCTGCTCCCTTGGCTGCTTGCAAAGTCAGCTAAGCTTATTCGTATATAACTGAAGCTAACATGACGCTAATGAAGCCAACACTAAGGTAATACAAAGCTAGCATGAAGTTAAAATACTTCTCTCTTATTCACTTAACATAGAGCTAACGGAAATCTAATACCAGCTTTGGTGGACAAGTTCAGCTGTAGCTCTGACCCTTGTCACATGATGTTTAGCAAACAGCTTCAGGTATGGGGCGAGAAGAAGTGTAGTTGTAGTGGGTCAACATTTGAAGATTTAAAAAAAAACCACCATGCCACAGCCAAAGTCACCGAGATCACATTCCCCACCCCCAGTTCTGAAATTTGATTTGAATATTAAATGAAGCTTTTGACCTGTATCTGTATGATATGCATTTATGTTGTTGTCGCATGATTGGCTGATAAGATAATTGCATGAATGAGTAGTTGAACATGGATTCCTAAGTGTATAAGAAAGAGTTTACATACAAGAGCAGCCAGCCACTTACACACATAAGAGCACAGAGCATGTCAATAGCAGCATGCGTCACACCATTATTGCTCCTCTTCAGTGCTTTAACGGTCTTTACACCCAACCGCTCCCTAAACCTGAAAACACACATTCACACCAGTGAACACCATTAGTACAGAGTTATGAGTGCAAAAGGTCCATAAATAGTACAGACGGCATGTCTGTAAATCCATTAATATGACTAACTTTAGGCAGTAAGCCTATTTACTCAGTAATTCATGCGCTACAATAGATCTGCTACAGCAGGAAGACTCTGGAATGTCATAACTGTCCACAAGCACCTGTACTTTTAATGAGATTTCAGTAACTAGAATTTTAAAGATCAAGTGTATTTAAAAATGTTTAATACTTTGTTATATTTATTGCCCCAAGAATAGTCATTATTATTACTATAGTTGTTATTATTAGTATTTTTATTATTGTAGTAGTAGCAGTCTGGAGTACTTAGGGAGCTGGGTAAAGGCCTGAAAGCCAGCTTTAGAGGCAATGAGTCGTCTGATGGCCTGGAATTGGGCCTCCAGTTCAGCATTGGGCCCGCCCAGCTCAGAATCCTGGGACAGGAGTGCCAAGATGGCATTGTTGATCAGTTTCTCTTTGTTCTCTGAGAAAAGGCCCTGTAAATGAGGAGAAGCAAACACATGTACATTTACACAGTTAGTATATGAGACATATGTAAGCAACAGGAAATATAGTATGTAATAGTTTTTATAAAAGCTTTATTTTTGGTTAAATATATTTGTTCAGCAAACTTCTATCATGTATCATTATATTTGTAGTGCAGAGCACAAATCGTCCATTATACTGGATCTGAAATAAAACCCTATCTGAGATAAAATTTTGTGAGAAAGCAAACAGCCCTATCAATAAGTGAAATGCGGGTGACTGGTTCAGTTCGGACAATCATTCACCATTCTCTAAACTTTGTTTGTGGCCTAAAAAACCCTAGAGTTTTCCTGCATCAATGTTACTTGCAATTTGTCCCAGATGTAGGTAACTGCAGGCATATGTACACTACATTGGTGTGTAAAAGAATGTTCTATATATCTGCATAAAAATGACCTAAAACATCAGTTTTTCACAAGTCCTAAAAGTAGACAAAGATTAAACAAACAACTGAGACAAAAATGTTAAACTTGGTTATTTATTTATTGAGGAAAATGGTCCAATATTACAGATCTGTGAGTGGCAAAAGTATTTGCTTTCAGTATCTGGCGTGACCCCCTTGTGTATCTCTCTTAATATCCGGCCACAGCATTTCAATTGGGGGAGGTCTGGACTTTGACTTGCCATTCCAACACCTTGATAATTTCTTCTTTAGCCATTCAAATGTCAATTTGCTGGTGTACACCCACACACACACACACACACACACACACACACACACACACACACACACACACCAATAGTAGCAGAGCTGCCAAGCAAGGCATTAGCAACTTGAGGTTCAGTGTCTTGCCCAAGGACACTTCGGCATGTGGGCCGTGAATCGAAACGCCAACCCTACGATTAGTGGACGACCCGCTCTACCACCTGAGAGACAGCCTCAAGCTAGGGAGTCATAAAAGGCAATATCATGTTCAATATTAGGATTTTATTCTAAATAGATATTGTCATGATGTAGTTAGTATTGTGCTAGCAGACATGCAGTAGCCAGCTAGCAGACATGCTATATTGTGATTATTGCTTCTTCAGGATGTATTGCAGCTAGTGGAGAAAAAATTAACAGAACATTTGGCCATAGTGTGTCTGAAATGTCAGCTACTCAATACTAATTTCTTGTTTATAGAACTGTAGTATAAAAGCAACATTGCACTCACAATCATTAACTTAACTTATAACAATAACTTACATCTTGAGTGACTGCATGTAGAACTCCACTGTAGGAGATGTTGGCGTTGAACCTGAACACTGCATCAGCAAAATTTCCATCTACGTACAAAAGACAGTAAAAAATATTTCCTGAGATGTCATTTTCCTCTTTAAGAAAATAATGACTATTAATATTTAAAAGGTTTACAGGTAAATATGTACTGTCATTCAATACATAGACGTGTAAATGTTATGGTGATTTTTCATATATATTGTCATGAAGTCTGTATTAGGTTTGAGCATGGCCACCTTAGGACATTTGGCAAATGAACAAATGAACACCTAAGACTAGACTTTGAATTTGTTTGCACAGCACCCACACCCCTACATTCCTGTTTTGTTAGTATTACCCACATATTTAAAAGTATTTATTATATAGTCCGCAAATTCACTGCAAGAGCATTGCAATGCACATAAAACTGCACATCTGTACTTTATTCAAAATATAGTCCATATTGTTGTTGCCATCTCTCTTTTATACCCTTTATATTTTTTATTTATCTTTTTCTACTTGTATACAAGTAAATTTTGATTTATTTAAATACTATTTTTATGTCACAGGCAGTCATAAAAACATTTCGCTGCATTTCCTTTGTGTTAAGTGTTGATGTAATACATAATGCATTATTTTAAAAAATATATATTAAAATGCATTATTTTAATAATGATGAGTCGTCAAGTTAAAAGTATTTGTTATACCACAGCACTGTATTCTTGAATCTTACTGGTCAGAAGGTGCTAATTTTCTACAACAGCATTGCTCTGACAGGACTGTTAGCTGTAATTCAAATCACAGACTGATATTAACATGCTTGTTCTACAGTATCATTTCTATAAGAATGGATAATTCATTAGGACATGGGAGACTTTCTACATAATCTAAACCAGTGGCTCTCAGAGAACCACGGAGCGAGCGAAAGGGGGGCACAAATTGTTTTCAAGAAAGAAAAGAAGAAAAGAAAAAAAAAAGGAAAAAAAAACACACAGAAAGGGCATCAATAGGGGACTCGGTGTATTTTATTGCTTTTCAAATAAAATGTGCATAAATTAAAAACCCCACATCCCCTTTCCCACTGCATTTTCTTTTTGCTGGGGAGAGGCAGAGCTTAGCCTGGCTATTATATAGTTGTCAGTGCAGACCAGTGTTGCCAACTTAGTGACTTTTCAGACCCCATTAGTGACTTATTTGCGCAAAAAATAAATAAATAAATAAATAAATAAATAAAAAAGCACAAATAACTACAAATCTAGCGACTTTTAAGACAAACTTAGCAACTTCCCAAATGTCAGCAGCTTTCCCGCTGCACTCTCACCTCTCTCTGCATCTGCTCTGTGGCTGAGAGCCAGAGATTTAACAATGTCATCAATAACGAGATGCGCCCTTCGTCCCAATTTACATCATTCTTATGTGAATGTTTTTAAGACGAATGTAATACAACATGTTTTACATGTAAAATAGTACACGTTATTACAGCCTAGTGCTCCTTTGTTCAAAGTAGTTATAGTGTTCAGAAACATTTTTGATAATTCATGTTCCATACCGGTCCATCTTTTATATAGTTTTTTAAAAGTCATAAAAGGTATTTTCTTTAAATCACTAAAGTTATGAAAAGTAATTAAAAAAGTACAAGAACTATAACTATCTATCTAAGATATCAGGTAGAGAGAGAGAGAGAGAGAGAGAGAGAGAGAGAGAGAGAGAGAGAGAGTGAGAGAGAGAGAGAGAGAAATATAGATAGCTTTTAAAGGCTATAGAATATATAATTATTATACCTGGCCTCCTCCAACAGGGTGGGGGCAGTGTGCCACATGAATTCGTATTTATTTAACAAAGAATCTTAATACAGAGACGCATTCTGTAAGGAGACATTTATTTAATTTATGGTTGAAATCTTGAGTGTCAAAGCTTTGTAATATATTTAGAAACTTTTTGAACACGGATGAAGGCATGACGTGTTAATCGTTGGCAAAAAAAAAAATAAAAAATTGGTGCAAAATGGGGGGGGGGGGTCGGGGCACAAAACAGGACATCCTGTTATTGGAAAACAATAAACATTGGGGTGGTAACAGTACTTCCACACTGCATTGGAAAGCATCACACCACCCTGTTGTTGATTATTTGCATATAATAGCAGGTCTCGTCATGTTTTACTCCTTACTTATTATATGCACACTCATGTATACAGTGGGATGAAAACAGACTGCCTCTAGAACCAGGCAATTACATTAAACAAAAAACAAGTGTAACAAACAAGACAATAGAAAGGCAACATACAAAGTAGAAATAGTGCAAAAACTATAATGATATCAATGTAAGAACAAACAAACAAAAACAAACTACACATATGAATGATTTCAATGATAAATATTGAAGATTTCAAAACACTCTACATACTGGGTGGAGCTGCGAGGAATTTGAGATGGAGGCTCTCTACCTCCTCATCAACAGGCATGCTGAGAAGTCCCCAGCGCTGCCCTCTTTGAGTGGAGGCAATTTTTACACACACATCTCTGTTACCGGAAGCTCTCACCCCATCCAACAGACTGGCCATCAGAGAGTCCCTACAGAGTCAGAGAAAGAGACAGAGTGATACAGAGAAAGAATGACATTGAGAGAGAGAGAGAGAGAGAGAGAGAGAGAGAGAGAGAGAGAGAGATTTTCTGTTAGTCAGAAAAAAGTTGACATTCAAAAAATACAGCTGCTGAAACCATGAAATATATTTACATAGAGAAATGTCTCACTTAAACCTTGTCTTCTTCCATCAAGAGTTATAAGTAGTTATAAGTAGATCTAAAATTTATTTTAGCTACAGTAGCTAATGTAACACAACCTACCAAACATGGTATGTAATATTAACTGGTATTATTTAGCTAGCTACAAGGTTACTTCTATGACTATGTGAGTAAAATAACCCTCATTTTTCATCCAAGATAAGAGGCCAAAAGGATGTGGATACCTAACCATCACAATCATATGTGCTTGTTGAACACAGTATTTGACCCCCCCACATACTCTTTACAATATGAACAATATGTATGCATTCTACAACTTTCACAAAGTGTCATGATTGTGTGATTAGTAAAAACAAACTAATAACATGCCAGATGAGTATAAAAAAAAGAATACAGTAACAGTCTCAATCAATTGAGCCATAATGATAATTAAAGGTTAAGGAATAATTAAGTCACACAAACCCTCTGATGTTATATCACAAGCCTTTTATAAATTCTTCAGAATTGCTTTATAAAATATTTATGCAATGATGTTAAATGTGTTACAAAGTACCTATATAGGTATCTTTTGGGTAGAAATTTGCCTAAATACTAGATATTTAAAAAGGAATTCAAACTAATCCAAATTCAGAATGAGGAAAAAACTAATACAAATTGTGCAAGCAAATTTCCTGCATAGATAAAAAACAAACAAAAAATTACTGAAATGAAAGCACGAGTTAGAGAACGAGAGACAAAGAGAGAGTGTGTGTGTGTGTGTGTGTGTGTGTGTGTGTGTGTGTGTGTGTGTGTGTGTGTGTGTGTGCGCGCGCACATGTTACCTATCTGTGGAGCAGTATTTTCGTATCTGTCCTCTGATGAACTCGACTGTGAATATCTGAGGATTCTCGGCATCACAAATGAGCGCAAAAACCTGCAGCAGCACCAATACCATCAGATCAACAAATATTCTTGCAGAGTATAACCAAATTAGCACTAGCACTATGCTGGAATACTGGGAAATTATTATTATTTAAAAAAAAATAATTTTGGTTTTGGGGAAAACTCCGGAGACAAGACTGTACTTTAAAAGGTGCAAAGTAAAAAAATAAAATAAAAATAAGACAAATGAAAACATAAAAGAGGGAGAAATAAAATGAATTTAAAAAATTTAAAAAATAAAAAAATCAGGATAATAAAAAATAGAGGAAGATAAATGTTATAGTAATATTACATGTTAGATTGTATTGCATAATTCTAATTGGCATCAAACTTAAAACTAATCAAACATTCAAAACATTAATTCTTGAAAAGAGTTGCTACTTTATAAACAATGTCTCACCTCTCCAAAGGGTTTGACGGTGACAATGTTGTAGGACGCAGGGTCTCTTTCCACCAGAGATGTCTCAGTGAGGGCCAATATCCTCTTTACAGGTTCCTGAGGAAAATAAAGCACATCAAATTTTATGCCCCAAAATTGGGACTATAATAATACACCAGTATTATGGTACACTGTAATCTGAAAGTTACATTATTACTGTTATGCTACACCAATATAATTAAGAACATCACAAAAAAAACTAAACAAAAAAACAAAGGAAAAAAAGGAGTCCTGCTGGATATCCCTGGATATAATTCCTCATTTTTTAGCAGGAAAATGTTTGAAAACAAAAACAAATATACCATGTGAAAATCTGAGAAATCTGTGCATTTTTCTGGAAAAAAAAGACAGACAGATAGACAGCAAGTAAGTAAAAGTAAGTAAAGTGGTTGTAGTGCAGGTGATGATCATAAGGTGACGGTCATTAAAATGGGTCCATAGAAAAATGGTTGTGTCCATGACCAGATCAGTCTGGAGTTAAAAGTGCTGTGCTGCATGACTAAGTGTTCACTGAGGTGGTCAGAGACATTGATAATGATGAATAGCACTTTATCCAGCATCCTCTCCTGGTCCAGATTGGTTCCAATCACCTGTCCAGCTTCCCTTATAAGTCTGTTTATTCTGCTAGCATTTCCTCGTTTTGATGACACTACCTCAACATATGGCCTGTGTAAAAGATGGTGCCTCCTACAACTGACTAGAACATGCATAGCATCCTGTTGCATACATTGAAAGACCAGAGCTTCCTTTATATATATTAAAATAAATAAATAAATAAATAAATAAATAAAATAAAAAATTTTTTTTTAAAAATAAAAAAAAAGGTGTCCCTGAGTCTGATCTGTCCCTTCCTGTAGACTGCCTCAGTGTTGTGCCCAATCCAGTCTGCTGTCTAGATGCACTGCAAGGTGTCTGTAGACTTCCACGTCCTCCCCAAGGATAGAGACAGGGGTCAGCAGGGAGTTTTTTATAAAGTGCACCAACATCTCTTTTGTTTTGTCCATGTTGCACTGAAAAAAGTAAATATATCTTGAATATAGTAAAATTTATTTGCAAAATCGTTTGCCAAAAGAGACGAGACGACTTCAAGCTTGAAATGAGTTTTTTCTTAATAATAAAAGAATAGAAATAGGTTTAATAATCTTTATGGTTTATAGTAATCTAATAACAGGAAATACTAGATAAATGTGACTATATTCAAGATATTTTCACTTGCTGTCACTTTTTGCAGTGTGAGCTGTAGGTTGTTCCTTCAACATCACTCAACGAAGCAGTCGATCACAGCTCAATACTCTGACTCCTGCACTTCACTATATCAGACTCCACTACAGCAGAGTCATCAGACAATTTCTGCAAAAGGTGTACAGTGTGAACAAGAAAGAGATTGAACTCTTCTTTGTTGAGCTCCTGTGTTGCTCATCCTATTGTCCAACACACAGATCCTCAAAGCACAAACCAGGGTCTAGCTGTCAGTTCGTCTGAAATCCAGGAGGTTGTGGTGGTGTCCGCTTGCATCACCTTCAACTTTTCACCAAGCAAAAAGGGTTGTATGCTACTAAAGGCACTGGAAAAGTCATATGAAGAATATCACCCTTCATAGTATTGCCAGGTTTGTCCAGGTGGAAGTGGGCCTTCAGTAGTAGATAGATAATTGCATCAAGTACACCAATTTGTTGTTGATATGCAAACTGCATAACAAAAAAAAATTACCTCTATTTTACAAATTATGTACAAAAAAGTATTTTAAGAATAGCAGAAATACTTATAACATTTTTGTACAGTAAAGTAGCCCTGATAAGCAACACATTGTTTCATTTTCTTAATTTCCCCCTTTCATGTTTAGCAAGTGAAGACATTCATGGTTTTATCTGTTTGGCAGCACAGACAAGGGAAGCTAAAAATGCATCAGAGAAAAATGTTTAGTTTCTCTGTTCCAAAGTCAGACTGTATAATCTTCTATAGTTTGTATAAGATTAAAAAAAAGGAAAAAATAAACACACATTATGAGATACAACACTATTATTGTCTTTTATCTTAAAGCTGCAGACACCATGTTTTCTGATGGTTAATCCTAAGGACTTTAGCCATTAGGAGCGCTCGTTTTTTCATATCGTGTGATGACTTGGGTAGGTTTTCTACTTAATATGGACCAATTAATTTAGTAAGGTTAGTAACGTTTTAGTAATGGAAGTTGCTTTGAGTTTGGGAAAACATCAACGCATGCTGGTGCTGCAAAGTTGGAGTATGGTAAGCAATAAAGGGCACACTAATGTTTTTGTTCAAGAGATGAGGATTTGCTTAATTTAATTGTTCATTCTTAGCATAGGTGCACAAATAAGTTAATTAGTCTACTAGCCGCGAACATCCGGTGTAGTTAGAATTTAACACGTTTTTGCAAATATTTGTATTTAAAACATGACAGAGAGACACCGTGTAGCTTGAACAAATGTAATTGTATTTTGTCCAACACTAAGTCTGTGAACCACATGCTTACGTACTACAAAGGCCATTATCCACTTAAGTAATATTTTTACACTTTAGACTTAAACCCAAACATTACTACATAAAGTACTATTCCCATTTAAGCTGTTGCTTTGTACCATTGATAGACCTGTGGACCGTGAGATTTGAGGCCAAGCACAGCTTTGTTTTTATATAAATGTTGTGTGCAATCTTGGCTACAAAACACCAATTTAACAATTGGTTAACAAAAAACAACCGTTAACCTGTTCCACCTTGTAAACAAATACAATAAACCTCAAACACTGAACATTGAAGTCTGCTCCTCTTAAATATATTTAAAGCTACACTATTAGACATTTTCCACTGTCATGGTTCTGGGCTGGAGTCAGTTCTTGAACCGCTCTGTGTATATTGTGTATATATCTGAATAATCTCATATAATATGCGATTGGACGAGTTCATTTACCCGTCAGATGCAAAGCGCTTTAGCTTAATGGTGTTCATTAGGGATGCTCCGATGAGGATTTTTACAGCTGATACCGATCCAGATACCAATCTTTTTATATTTAAACTTTAATCAGGAGGTTTAAATCATAAACAGTTAAATGTAAGCTCTCTGCTCATGGTCACTGTTAACAGAATTAAAATAATAGCAATGAGATACTGTTGGTTAATTGATGAATAAACAAGCATAAAATATTTATTTTTAAATATTTTAAACAATAAAGAGTCCTAATTAAAAGTAAACGAACACAAAAATGATCCATATTAGGAAAAAAAGGCTAAAAGCCTTCTAAGGAAACAGCGAACTAAGCTTAAATGTCAAATTGATATTAAATGCAACCCATAGTAATTAAACATTATTTCATTTCTCATTTTATTTATATTTTATGAAGTTATTATAATATCTATTTTTATATTAAATGATTTATTTATAATTAAGCACATTTTCTGTCTTTACATTTTGTTAGGTTTTTTTTGTTTATCAGTTGTTCCTTTTAGATTTGATCCCTGGTACAGTGTTGTCAGGTCTGCTGATAAGAGTGTTATTTTGGTGGATTAAATCAGAACATGGAAACTAGAGGTGACTTCTAGTGATATCTGGCAACCCTGACTTTAAATAAAGTGAATGTGCTATTAGAGTTGCTGAAGAGAGTGAAGGAGAGCAGCAGTGCACTGTATGTTAACAGACTGAACAGTTGCTACTCTTGATTATGACTGGTGAAGAATTATTTAATGAAGAAACTTTCATTAAAACCAAAGAAATTTAAATTAAAATTAATTTGAATTAATTCAAATTAATTAACCGCCAAGCCACCACTGCCCATTCATTAGAATTTAGTCATTCTTACTAGCGGTGCACATCCACACTAGAGTGGGTTAGTGAGAATGAGAGCAGTGGAGTTTCTGTAGTGGAAAGTCTGGATGGCTCAGGCAGAGATAGCGATTCCCCAACTCCGGCATTAGACCACAGCAGAGCGAATGGGTGACGACTCGGCGGCATAATCGCAAAGCCAAAGCTTTAGGATAGGAGACTACCTTAAGGCACGTGAAACTAGCTAGGCCTTTATCGGCTCCAGCAGCTTTAGTATAGTTATTCTGGGAGCCAGGGCACCGGACATAGCAGGTAATCTTAGACAGGCAAATATTTTCAAAGACAGTTATTCATGTAGGACCTAATGATATACGCCTTCATCAGTCAGAAGTTACTAAGAGTAGTATGTCCGATGCAGTAGTATGCTCTGGCCCCATCCCAATGCGGCATTGCGATGTAGCTTACAGCAGGTTGGTACAGGTGGTTCCGCTAATTATCATTTATAGACCCCCAGGACCATATTCTGAATTCCTTGGGGAATTTGCAGATTTCATATGGAACCTGGTTGTTTTTCTAGACAAACCACAAATTGTTGGTGACTTTAATATTCATTTTGATAACCCAGAAGACCCTCTGAGAACAGCGGTTGTGTAACTTCTTGATTCAGTAATGGTCAATCAGAATGTTATAGGACCCACTCATAATGCTGGTCAAACTCTTGACCTTATACTAACATACAGATTAAATATAGAAAATATAGTCCCATTTCCGCAGTCTGAAGCAATCTCAGATCATTATTTTATCTCGTATGGTTATCATGAGCTGCATCTCAAATCGAAAACTCTGACCTTAAATACATCTGCTGCACAGAGTTTTATCAATAATCTCCCAGAGATATCAACTATGATTGTATCACCGCCTGATTCCAATGAACAGGCTACTGAATACACGTAGTGCTGCTAGATCAGTCTCTCTCTCCACCTAAATTGAAGATGATATAAATAATCCTAGATTCTTATTTAATACTGTAGCAAAATTAACTAGGAAAAATGCATTTTTCATACACACACACACACACACACACACACACATATATATACACACACACACCCCACATATATATCTCACCGCATGTCGTGGTGAGATCTTCTGCACTACAAACTCGGCGAGGGACGTGATGCTCTCGTCTGAACCATACTTGCCGAGCCTCTCACTGACAAAGTCTTCAAAGCTTAAAGGCTCCTTCCTCAGGCGCAGCATGATCCCAATAAAGTTCCCAGCATGCTCAATAGCACTGCGGATGATCTCATCACGGTGCTCTGACGCAAAGAGGTGCTAAAAAAAATTGAAACAGATTTATTTTTATTCACCAGATATACAAAGTACACAGGAACCTGACTTGAAAAACCAACAATAGAACATTTAATGTACAACTTTTCAACATACAGTCCCCACCGAAAGTATTGGAATGGCGAGAACAATTCTTTGTTTTTGCTATACACTGAAAACATTTGGTTTTGAAATCAAAAGATGAATTTGAGATAATAGCTCAGAATTTCAGCTTTCATTTCCTGTTATTTACATCTAGACGTGTTAAACAACTTAGAACATGGCACGTTTCATTTGTATCCACCCATTTTTTAAATGATCAAAAATACTGGAACATGCGGCTGGCAGGTTTCTCTTGTTGGCCAGGTGTACCCTATTAGATTGCTTGATTGAACAATTAATAGCTCTGAATGTCAACTCTTGGTTTGATCTCTGGATTTTTTGCGTGGGATTTTGTTCAAAAGGATAAACCAACATGAAGACCAGAAAGCTGTCTACAAGAGACAAACAAACCATTATGAAGTTGAGAAAAGAGGGAAAATCGATCAGACCAATTGCACAAGCATGGGCATAGCCAATATAACCATTTGGACAGTCCTGAAAAAGAAAGAAAAAAAAAACAGACATGGAAGAGTTCAGCCAAGGAAAACAACAGCAGTTGATGACAAACATTCTGAAAGTTGTGAAGAAAAACCCAGAAACAACAGGTCAATGACATAACCAACAGCCTCCACAGGGCAAGGATGAAGGTACCACAATCCACCTTTTGAAGAAGACTTCAATAGCAGAAATATAGAGGCCATACCACAAGATGCCAACCAGAAGTCATCAGAAGTCCAGAAGCCCAGATTGGAATTCGCAAAGAAATACATAGATGAGTCACAAAACCTTCTGGAACCAAGATAACCCCTATCAAAGTGATCGAAAGGCCAAAGTGTGGAGAAAGAAAGGATCGGCTCATGATCCAAAACAAATGAGCTGATCAGTCAAGCACAGTGGAGGTTGTGTCATGGGTTGGGCTTGCATGACTGCTTCTACAATGGGCTCACCAATGTTCATTGATGATGTAAACTCATGATGGTAGCAGCAGAATGAATTCAGAAGTCTACACAAGCATTCTCTCTGCCAATTTATAGACAAAGGCATCCAATCTATTTGGGAGGACTTTCATCATGCAGCAAGACAATGACCCAAAACACACTACCAACACAACAAATGATTTTAGCAGGGGAAAAAGTGGAATATTTAAGACTGGTCAAGTCTATAACCAGACCTTAACCCAATTGAGCATGCATTTCACCTCCTGAACATGAGACAGAAGGGAGAAACCCCCAAAACAAACAACAATTGAAAGAAGATGTGAAACAAGCATGGACAAGCAAAACAAAAGAATCATGCCACAGTTTGGTGATGTCAGGGGGTTGCCAGATTGATGCACTCATTGCAAGCAAGGGATATGCAACCAAATGTGAAGTGTTATTTATGTTAAGACTATCTGTTCCAGTACTTTTGCTCACCTAAAAATTGGATGGACTGCCACCAAAGGTGCCATGTTCTATGTTCTTTAACACTTCATAGATTTAAATATCAGGAAATGAAAGCTGAAATTTATCTTTCATCATCTTCTGATCTCAAACCAACATGTCTTAAATGTTTAGCAAAAACAATAGAATGGGCCCTGCCATTCCAATACTTTTGGAGAGGACTGTACATCCAAGATGCAGCCTAGGGCAAGTTAACAGGCTAAATATGGCTAGTGTGCAAAGCATGTATTATTTCTAATAATGCACAACGTGTATTAGGGGTTGCAAGAATATGAATTAGTACTAGCTGACCAGTAATAAAAAAAAAAAAACTGACTAGTAGTCTCGTAGTAGTCTTCAAAGAACATCGCTATTTTTGTGCTATTTTATTAGTGCTGTTAACTTCTGGAAAAACAATTTAGAAAATATTATCAGGCATACCTTTACACCTTCTACAAGGTAAAACAATATTCAATCAAAGGAAATAATTTTTCTAGCATAGTCTAACAAAGGATATTTAGTCTGCTTATTTCACCACCTGCTTGCTGTTTTTCCCCACTATCCTGACGAGACAACATCCCCACAGCAGCCACTAGTGATTGCATTAGTCGACTAGTCTATGCAACCCCTAGTGTGCATGAGTTTCCCAAACTACATTTTAGCAGCGTAGCATTATGAGCATTATTTGCAATCTATTACTCTGTTTTACCAAGGCCAGATTTGAATCAGCAAAACTAAGAAAGACAGAAAAAAACCCTGAAAGAATACATTCTTATTTAGTTAAAGGTAACCTTAAGGAATGGCCAGGTTGAGCACAGTGCTGTACACAAACACACTTACAAGTCTGCTGAAGCCTCCATAGAGGATACAAAAACCCCCTTGGTAGTCTGAAACTTCTGCAAAGCCTTCGATGCAACGGTAATCATAGGAACAGATAACTCGGTTGGTGTGGAGGTCGATCTGGTCAATGCCCCCTGGCGTGACCTCTAACCCCACCAACTTCCGTGTGTCACTCCAATGATGCTTGTAGCAGTTATAACGCTGAGAAGGCAACATTACAATGGAAAATATCAAAACATCTCACAATCTAATCTAACCAGTAAACACAGGTCTGATCAGTGACATGTAATATGATGCCTGTGTAACTAAAATCTTAACAGAGAAAGGCAAGCTTTACATTTAGCTAGCAGACAATGTTCCCACTGTATGCGAGTGTGTAGTGGGGAAAATAAGTATAAGATGTGTCAACATTTTTTTCAGTAAATATATTTCCAATGAGGTTATTCACATGAAATTTTCACCAGGCATCAGTATTAACTCAAGAAATCTGGAAATATAAAGAATTCATAACATTAAAGTCCAAAAATAAAGTTATATGTAATAAAGTGGAATGACACGGGAAAAAAGTATTGAACACGCTAAGAAAAAGCAGTTCTCCAAGGCAAGGTAAGGCAAGAAACCAGCTAAAATCCATAAGTAATTATACCCCCTATCTGTGCAAATTAATATCAGCTGGGTTAGTAAATCGATGGTCTATAAAAAGGCTTTTCATTACCAAGGTGTCACACAAGAAACATCTCATGATGGGTAAAAGCAAAGAGCTCTCCCAAGACCTTCACAACCGTATTGTTGTAAAACATATTGATGGAATCGGATACAGAGGTATTTCAAAACTTCTGAATCCTCCAGTAAGCACCATTGGGGCCGTTATCTGCAAGTGGAAGCAACATCACTCCGTCATCAACCGGCCACGCACAGGAGCTCCTCACAAGATTTCTGACTAGGGAGTATGAAGAATAGTCAGAAGAGTAGCCCAAGGACCACTCAGAAAGAGCTCCAGAAACACTTGGAGGCAGCAGGTACCATCGTCACTGAGAGAACAATAGACAGTGCACTCCACTGCTCACGCTCACCCCACAAGGCTGCATTACTAAAGAAAAGGCATGTCGAAACTCTTTTAAAGTTTGTTACAACTCATTCGGACAAGCCCATGAAATACTGGGAGAGTGTAGTCTGGTCAGACGAGAGCAGAATTGAACTTTTTGGCTGTCATACTACACACCATGTTTGAAGAAGAAATGGCACTCCACATACCCTAAAAACACTACACCAACAGTGAAGTTTGCAGGTGGAAGCATCATGGTTTGGGGCTGTTTTTCCATCGTATAATAATAAACTTTATTTTATAAAGCGCCTTTAAAAGTAGCTT
Source organism: Ictalurus punctatus (assembly GCF_001660625.3). Lineage (NCBI taxonomy): Eukaryota > Metazoa > Chordata > Actinopteri > Siluriformes > Ictaluridae > Ictalurus > Ictalurus punctatus. Next base: position 93,656 of record NC_030438.2, on the reverse strand, counting down.
CTTCAAGTGCTTGGTACTGGCAGACTTCATATAATTGAAGGATCGATGAATGGAGCCCTTTACCGGAGATTCTTGAGAACAATCTGCTGCCATCCACCAGGATGATGAAGATGAGTCGTGGGTGGAACTTCCAGCAGGACAATGATCCAAAGCATACAGCAAAGGAAACTCGATTGGTTTCAGAGAAAACAATTAAGGCGTTAGAATGGCCCAGTCAACCACCTGACTCGAATCTAATTGAACAAGATTTAAAGACAATACGTTTAGAAGAATGGGCCAAAATCACACCTGAATACTGCGGCCATTAATTTCTTCATACAGGAAGCGTCTTGAAGAGGTCATTACAAACAAATGCTTCTCCACTAAGTATTAAATAAATATCAGTTAGTGTGGTCAATACTTTTTTCCTGCGTCATTCCTCTTTATTACACAACTTTATTTATGGACTGTATTGATTGAAAAAAAAAAAAAAAAAAAAAACGAAGTAGTGTATAATTTTACCTATACTTGATATTTATCACACACTGAATCATTCCAAAGCCTCTTATGAAGTGCCAAATATTACTCATATCACATGATCATAAGCCATTGTTCTCATCGACCCAAACAATCTCGCGCCGACATCATTAGCTCCGCTCAACAGGAAGTTTTACAGGAATTGTCTCATATCTTCTGTAGGCAATGAGTGATTTAGATCATACTTGAGCTGTATGTTTGGTCAGAGGGGCTGATCACATGGATGTGACTACTGTGAGTCACGGTCATAGCACCACCAACTTGCAGCAGGAAGTGTTTCACTTAAAACAGACTTTTAAATGGTCTTCTTATATTTATTCGAATTGCTTCGAACTTGGTCAGAATATTATTGAGACATGGCTGATGTAAAACTACAAAAGGAGTCTTGATATCTTAGTGTTGCCGTTGTAACCGTTCAAACATTAATACTTGACGTTGGGAAGTGCTGTGTTTTTTTATGTTATCCCTTTTTAAAATGATAGCCATTACCTAAGGATTGTCTACTCTAATCTTTTTTTGGAGCCTCCATGCACCAGCAAAAGAACAAGAGCTGTTGTTTAGCATTTATAGTTAGCCAAGAAGAATCCTTTTTCCATTTTCCCTTACGTTTCTCCCTTAATTTCATTTGGTCATGTTGCTTCTTTCGTTTCTTCCTCATTGGGGGTTTTCATAGAGCACTTGAAAATACCACTTCATTTTCTTGTCATCATCTAAGTTGCTTGACTAGCTGAAGAAATTGCATAGAGGCAACTGAATAGGAATTAATGGATCGCTCCCTAGAAATTGTGGGAATTGGTGTTGGATACATGTTCCCTACGCAGCCGGGACATAATTTTTAATCGCACAATAGTCTACAACTACCAAGTGAAATAGCAATGTGCCATCGATTAACAATGAGAAAAGAGTACCAGCAGCTTGTGAGAAGTGCTGGTACACAAGAAAAAGTCAAAGTACGCCAAAGAGTAAAATGTAGAAGTGCCGGTACAGCACACTGATGAGTACTGGCCCACCTTTAGCACTGCTTCCATCCATCAATGCACTCACCCATAAATCAGTGTTTATCTGTATAAGGAATGAACTGGAATGAAACATTTGTTGTCTTGTGTACAAAAGGTTGACAATACTCACTCTTCCAGTTATCTTTCCCTCAGCAAAGTCTGTTCTAAACCTCTACAGAATAGAAAAAGGCAAGTATAAGAAAACAAACCAAACTTAGTATACATGTGTGGTGGCTTCAGAAAACCGTCAAATGGTCAAACCAAACCAGGCTCATAAGAATGAAACACAGTTCAATCATGTATGTAGATTGCTAAATATTATAGATTCAATCAGAAAAGATTTAAACGCTGACTTAATTTTCTCTCTTGATGTAGAGTAGGCATTTGTCAGAATTGAATGGGCCTTTTTGTTTGCCGTTCTTGAAAAATTTCATATGGGAACGAATTTTATTCACTTAGTTAAACTATTGTATGTGGACTCCTATGCTATAATCAACTAATGGCTTAGTCTCTGAAAAATTTCAGATAGATCAAGGAACCTCACAGGGATGTCCGGGGTCGCCCCTCTATTCCATGGAATCATTGGCAGTTCAATTAGCCCAGAAGAACAGGGCCTGGGCAACTTGCAATAATTGAGGAAAACATGAATTTTGCTCGCTACCAGAAAATCCTAAAGGAGAATGTCTGGTCTTCAGTCCGTAAATTGAAACTCCAGAGCAACTGGATTATGAAGCAAGACTATGATCCAAAGCATAGGAGTAAATCCACCTCTGAATGGCTCACAAAATTAAAGTTTTGGGGTGGCCTAGTCAAATGTCCTGACTTGAACCTAATTGAGATGAGATTCTGTGGCAGGACTTTAAATGGGCAGTTCATGCTCGAAAACCCTCAAATGTGGCTGAATTTAAGCAGTTCTGCAAAAAAAAGGTGAGCCTACATTCCACTACTGTGCTGTGAAAGACTAATCTCCAGTTATCAGGAGCATTTGGTTGCAGTTATTGCTGCTAAAGGCGTAACCAGATTTTAAGTTTAAGGGGGCAATTAGTTTTTCACATGGGTTATAGGTGATGCCTTTGTTTTATGTTGCAGTTCGTTTAAAGATCTAAAACTATTTAGTTTGAGATATACACAAAAACAAGAAATCAGGAATACTTTTTCACAGTATAATATAGCGCATTGCCTGAAAGGAGATCCTGCTGCTCAAGTGAAAGGCTCACTATTATGGAGAGACACACATTTCATTTACATACAAAGATTTGTACTATACCAAATTAACTCGTTCTGAATTTAGATTCCAAATAAACTGTTAATATGCATCATAATATGGACACACTTCATTCATATGCATGTGACATGTAATCTGATCCAAAGTTAAGCTTCTTTATTTAGATAAATTTGTGTTCCTCGTCTGCCTTAAAATGTTAGTTTGATGCCAATCTAATGTCAAGTATTTTAAATGGATTAAAATTTGTAACATGAATAGTGCATCATTACCCAAACACGTGTGTAGAATGCACACACTGATTCTGATAATGAAAGTAATCGAACACAGTAATCGGACAAAAGTTTACGTGGCTGTTATTCTTCTTCCAAATAGATCAAGTAACCTAGTTCAATCTGAGACTTGTCTGCATGTAAACACAACTAATGGCAAAATGACATTTTGGTTTTCTGTTATTCATTAATAGTTTCTAAATTCTCAGCCAAAATTTTTGTAACGGCAGTTTTTGAACAATATAAAGGGTTTAACGTACTAAAACTGAAATCATGTCAATAAGAAATCTGTTCAAACAAATATTAATGCTTTTGTTGACTAATAATATTTGGTTACCTAATTGGCTACTTAATCTTTTTTTTAATACATAATATAATCTTTATATGAACTAAATATCTGGTTTTCTGAGTATGTGCACATTTGAATTGTTTGAGAATGGTATTAGATTTTACTGTAATTTAGTAAGTGAGCGTTTCTGGAACAATAAGTCAGTCTTAAGTCAGTGTATGATAAACTGTTTAAGGTTATTGCTAACAAATCTTTCAACACGTTTTGGTAAGATATTCTTATGTTTTCCTAAAGTACAGTTGTCAAAGTACATTACTGGGAGAAAAACCCAATTTGGGTGAAAACCCTATTTATCTTCCAGAACTGATACACGCCAACGGGTTTTCCCAGACCACCACACATTAGTTAAGACACACACACAGAGTTCCCATAGGTCTTAAATTGCATGCATAGCTGTGTAGTGTAAACAAAGGAGTAGAGATTGTTACTGTGGCAAAATGGGGACCAACACCATTTTAATAGTCTTGATTGTGGAAGAAATGCTGGGTGACCAGGTATATGGTACCTGGATATAAAGGGTGTCCCAAAAGTCTCCATACATAGGGGAAATTAACAGTTTTTGCAAAATATCTCCAAAATGTTTCATACATAGTTTATATTATATATTTTTTCAGACGGCCTTTAAGAATGCCCTTGACAAAAGAACGTATTAAAATCAATCTCGTGGCTGCATTGGGAAGCTGTCGCATGGTTGTGATGGACAGGAAACATGGCAAGCACATGTCCCATGACACTGTTGCCAAACTTATTAAAAATTCAAAAAGGCTGGAAGCGTTGCGGACCAACCTAGAAGTGGACATCCTCGAACAGCCACTGATGTAGCCACAACCAAAGTGGTGCTGGCAAACATAGTCCCCTATGTATGGATACTTTTGGGACCCCCTGTATATGTCGTGGATGATCCATAATATGTACTTTCAGAGTAATGGTGAATGGTACTCCATTTACTTTCCTTAAATCTTGTCTCTTTCCCCCCTTTTGCTCACCAGTGCCTCTGTCAGCAGCTCTGTGCGATGTTCAGTGGAAAACTTGAGTGTCTCAGACTTCTTCCCGCTACCCTTCCGGAAGGTAAGGTTAAATTCAGTGCCCTGTCCTTTTCCCACTGGTGATATACCACATATATCCCCATAAGGCCACTGTAGAAGGAGTCACACAGTAAGGATATGTACGGTAAATGCTATAGGTATCTACAAAATGAAAAAAAGGTGACACTAATTACATTTCATTGTGATTTTTACAATTCAATGCAAAACATTATAATTAAAAGCATTAAGAAAAGCATTTAAAGCATGCTGACAAACACTAAATGTGGCATGGTTAAATATAAGCCAGAATTATAATGAACTTAGTTCATGCAAATTTACTCATTCATCAAAATGCGTGGGAGCAAACCGAGCAAAATATAAACACAGATAAACACACTATGACGACGCTAATGTCGTCCCTCACAGGGATTCTAGTACTTAGTCCATAGTCTGTATTAAGGCACATGATTAGTTTATCATATTTTGAGGTCAGTTACGTCAATTGCTGGCCTAGTTAACTCGGCCTATGGACAGTGGCAACTGCTTGTGATATTAGAGGGGGTCGGCTAATGTCAGATATCAAATATCTGTCAATAGCTCAAAAACAAATGTACAGTTAAGCAATGCATTTGAATATAATGAGGTCTCATTGAAGGCATAATATTAAATATTATGGAAAATTAGTGTTTCAAGGCTGTAATGGTCTACTCATCTCATTTCCTCTGAATAGTAAACAGAAAAGTTTCACTCAAACTAACAAAATATTACAGTTTCAGTTATGTTATCCGTTCTTTTGTGATATATCCTATCAACTTTTACTTTCTCCTACAAAGGCATTTTGGGGGGGGGTGTAAAGAGTAAGTAAGCCACCTTGTACAAGTTCATTATACCTGCGGCTGAGTCCGTAACATGACAACTGATTATCTGTTATAGGCTTGTTACTGAAGTAGGCTGAAAAACATTGGCCCCAATGCACAACACATTTATGAGGTGTCTCATACCATTCTGTATGTTTTTCTTATGATCGCTGGTGGTGCTGTTGCACTCAGTTAAACATAAATTCAAAATAACCCTACATTTGTTAACCACAAAAAATCTGATAGAAGCCCTTATATTTATTTTTTATTAATTAATTAAATTTTTTTTAAAATTACATTTACAAGTCCAGATGGTACCATTGTTACCAGTCACCACTGCCTCTGGTTAGAACATTACATTTGGCAGTACATTGGAGCTTTCACTTGCCCGAATGAATTTGCCATTTGTCCACTTCTGGTTGATATGGCTCAATGACTAGCACTCATACCTGGTTTGTAACTTCTAACGTCGTAGGGTTATATGTTGTTATGCCATGTGTCCCAATAGAGAAAACTCGCTTGTACCTGGAAAGAGAAACACACATATATACACAATGTAAGGTCCCAGTAAGTGCTTTCCCAGAATACATACATTATATTGCATAAGGAAAATACGATTCCATTAAAAAAAAAAATCAGATATATTCAAATAACCGGATGCCACAATCTAAGAGAGACAAAGAGCAGCAATTCATTACAGAACAAATTGCACTGAATGTGAGAGACATGATTTGATAACGACACTTCTCTGTAATTATAACAGTAATAAAAAGAATTTTGTATGTTCATATACAAGGACATTGTGCAACAAGATCAGAAGAGAGCGGTCCAACAGTCATGGTTAGAGCGCATGCTGCACTTAACAGACTGTCTGTGTGAATGCGAGACCAACATTTCCCAGTCCTTATCTAACTCGGAGCTCCACCATGTCTTGCTCTACTGACCAAAATTGGGAACAAATTGAGCATTTCGTCAGATTGAATCAAACACTTGAGAGTGTCTGAGCGATGTGCTCTGGGTCTGATTGGAAGCAACGTCTAGCATGATTTCAGTAAGAAAGCGAGCTGACCTGATAAACTGACCCACAAGACAAATGCAGAAGAAACACGTTGTGTTCAGGGTACTTTTACTGATGAATAAAAAAGAATGTTTTAAAAGAATGCTTTAAACAAAATGAAACAAAACGAAAATACCTATTAACAGAAATAAACACCCAAGCTCACTGCAAACTCTCTTGTGCTGTGGTTATCGTAGTGTCTATAGTTGAAATTGAATACCACTCATATTAATTAAACTATGAGTTAAATTATTACATTTGATCATGTCAGTCTGTCTTTTTTTTTATCTACTGTTTCACAATGGGGTTTTTTCCTTGGATTGAGGTACAGTGATTTTGCAGGTCAGTTAAATGCCCTGCTTTTCCATCACCCTGTCTGAAATAGTCACATACAGACTTGACCCTAGTTATCGTAGCGATCTCTGTGTGTGGGAATGTCAGTGTTATGTTGTGCTTGTAGATGATACACAAAACGCAATTTCACAGCCTAGTCAACAAATGATCATCTGTGTTTTAGCTCAGTTACACTCATGCAGGTGTTTAACCTATTAATGTTGTGCAATAAGACACTGCTACTGGCTACTGATGGACGCAACAGTTTCTTTGTATGAGGGGCTTCACACAATTTCATTTTTTTTTTAATGATTTTATATAAAATTATTCCTTCTAAACTAGCCAAATCAAGCTTTCATAACACAGTCCCATGCTAAGAAGCATGAAATTTAAATCGGTCATTGACTGTGCCTCAGAGTGGAGAAAAGAGCAGGCCACTTACTTTCCCCTCCAGGAGTGTTTGGTTGTGTAGAAACAGGCCAAGTCTTTATTCTCTTTGAGGACGTTCATCTTCCAGCAAGGCCTGCAACAAGCAAACAAAAATAAGAGTTTAACAAGGAGAAGAGACAAATAAGCATGAACATAACAGTATGGCAACTGTGACTTTTGTGTGAAGTTCTTTTAGATTATTTTTATTGTAAACAGATTTGCAGTTATTTGAAGGGCTTATTTTTTATTCTAAATATGTTTAAAAGGTTGCTTCAGGTAATATAACATAACTGACTTATTATATACACACTTCAATGCTACTTTGTTGCCCCGATCTGAACACTTCTGAGCAAAATATGTCATAAAATGGTAAAAAAAAAATTTATTACCAGCCGGGTTGGCTTCAGTTATTTGTGGAAATGATTTCGATTTCCCCCCCCCAATTCAGGAATCTCTCCCTCTCTCTCATATTTTATTTATATATATATATATATATATCTGTGTGGGGGGAGGGATGGGGAAACAATTGTGTTATAGTAAGGTTTTATTTGTAACACTCAACGTGTGGTTTTTATTTTCTTTTAATTTATTGATTCATTTTCATATGATTCATTTTCATGTGACTCATTTACCTTTTCTCTTCTCTCCTCTCTTCCCTTTCCCAAATATTTCATTGAGAAGAAGAAAAAACAAAACAAAGGCAACCAAAATGAAAATTTAAGAGGAGTGAGTCCACAAAATCTAGACGAAGTAATGCACCGACCATATCTTCAATAAGAATCCGAATTCTGTAGAGCTGGAAGGCCGAGTGCAAAAAAAGAATAAGAGTGAAAAAAAACTCCACTATATAGGTGATGCAGTTCACCCCGATATCAAGAGTTTAACATAGTCTCCTGCTTCCTCCGCTGAAATAAAGTCCTTCTGAACACCGTGATATGTAATGCGAAGCCGAGCTGGGTGAAGTATTCCATAGCTAGCGCCCTCAATACCACAAAGTTGACGCCGAACCTCGTTAAACGCGGCCCGGGCCCGGGCTGTCTTGGCTGTGTAGTCAGGGAAAACAGAGATGGTCAAATCCCTCATTTTAAACCGCTGGATCTCTCTCGCACGGCGTAAAATATCAACACAGCCACTGTGATAGTGGAATCTGCACACAATAGCTCGTGGTCGTTCACCAGGCTTGGGCTTCGGCTGAAGGGTCCGGTGGGGCCGGTCCAGAACCGGCTCCTTCTCCAGACCAGACGCCTCTTTTAACAAGGCCGCTACAGCAGCGGTTGTACAGGCGTCAGCGCCCTCTGGAACTCCGACTATCCTAACGTTATTGCGCCGTGACCTCGACTCCAAATCCTCACATTTATTCTCTAATTGAGTCACGGTCGCAGTGAGAGACTCGACAGTAGTCTTCATATGAACTATGTCATTGGTGCAACCGGAGAGAGCGTGCCCCATTTCCGCAACAGTACCTTTCAGTGTTGATATGGTAGCCTCGGCAGCGACATTATCACCAGCCTGCTGTGTTTTCACGGCCTGCAGGTCAGGCTGGATAGTAGACAGCGCATACCTGAACATCGCCTGAAACTCCTTTTTAAAAATATCGGCAATCTCCTTCCTCAGTAAAGCCAGCAACTTGAGCCTGAGTGCGGCGAAGTCAGGATCACTGCTCGGCAACGCGGATTCAGGGGGAGAAGGGGACTCGCTCACGGCGTGCACACTAGGTCTCAGTTGTGTCTGAATGCTACCACGGGTTTTCGTGTTCTTTCCAGACATCTTAACGTGCCACAAAGTTCAAAGTGCAAATAAGGAAACGAAGTAGAATAAGTCAAAATATATTATATGACCAAAAAGCACTAATTAATTACAATTTTAATCAAAATCAGCAGGAGCCTCCAACTTCGCGTCTTACTCCATTGAACACCGAATTCCGTGTGGTTTTTATTTTAAATAAACGAAAAAAATGGTATTGAAAGTTTATCCCCGCATCTGATTAACCATGACTGTGCCACCTTGTGGTCAAGAACTGTAACAACTTTCATTTTTTCCTTATATCTGAAGAGTTTGTGCTAAATTCACAGTTCGTTATTCCTATAATTCCCTGGGGTATGCTGAAGTGAACACAAACCATCATCTGAAAGGAGTACTTCCTGTCAACCATCTTGAATTTTTTTAAAAGCTGTTTTTGAATTTAGTTTTTCCACTAGTCCTCCTACAAATTATGTAATCAACATAAAATTTGCCATACATCATATTCAGATCAACCTAGACAAAAGTTATCAAAACAATGTTGATATTCCAAATGGTTTGCCCATAATGTGCTAACAAATCTGATGGTGAAGTCACCAAACAGCATGTTAGGCTGTAACTCAGCAATGATCTTGCACACAGACAAATCTCAGGACCATGCCCCTGATGCTATGCAACAAATTTTGTGACAGCGCAATAATATGCTTTCATCCAAGTGCCATTTTTGCTACTCCTGGTCTGAAGTGTAATTTTGAGACCTGTCTAAACAAAAGTTATCAAATGATATTCAAAACTGTTCTCCGATAACGGACTGGCAAATGCATGAAACTACAAATCATTCTTGAATCCCTCTGCTATAATTATGGCTCTCCTTTTCTTATTCAACAATTGTAGTATGTCTGTGAATGTGCGGCTGACAGAGACTTGGTGTTTGGCCCCTGAAAATGCTGCTTCTAGCTTTAATTTATTTTTAAAATATGCTAATACTTATGTTCATTCTCCATCATTATTAAAAGAAAATATTCACAGAAAAATCACACAAGCATTATAATGAACTGCAGCATAAGTGTGTTCCAATTTTATAATAGAGAGCATGTCCAGTGAACTTTTCTGATCTTTCTGGAATGTAACAAACTCCATTAAATAGATCTTGTACAATATTGCTGGATTTTTTTTTGTCAACTGTAACCTAAATAACGGTTATTGGTTTGAGAAAAATATTGTTTTGAGACAGTTTTCATACTCAGGTCACATTAAACAGAAAATAGAAAGCTTTCCAGAGTTAAATAAAGTTACGTTCTTACTAATTGCTATTTGTTATTGCTATTTGCTAAACCAGATATGCCTACAGATAATGGCAGTGTGTTAGGCTACACCCCTAATCTACACTGTACTCAGGTGTTCATGAACACCACAAATAATCAGATGCAATGTTAAAAAATTTTTAAATCAGTGTCTCTGCAGCTGTTTGCCAGAAGACAGTAGGGTATGCATCATATGGAAGCCAACAACGGCATGCAGCCATAATTGAGTGACTGGTCTTATTTGTCTAAATTTATATATTTGTGTGAGCCTGCTTTCTATATATTTTTTTTCCAACTTAATACTTAATTATTTAATTAAATCAGTTAATTACATTACAATAATGTAATATTTAATTAATGCCTTTAATATGAAACTGGGTTTCATAAAATTTGTACTCGTAATTGAAATAAGTGAGTGATTGAAACTTGACAATATAGTCAAGGTGGCAACAGTTATATAATTTTGATGAAAAGAATAAGTCTTCTTTGTGTAAATTTACACAAACCAAGGAGCTCTTGTATGATACAAACAAATGAATTACAAATACATTTTATATCCAGCCTGATAAATGAGGACCAGGGTGGGCCAGGTGAGCTTTTCTTCTCATTACAGAGAAAGCATATGTGCTCTTCTTACAGCTTTTATTCAAACAAATTCAAACTCAATTTAAGCATAGGGGATGTTAAAGAAGCCAGCAATTATTTAAGTGAAGCAGAGGTTGAATTTATCACGATTATTCATTGCTTTTAGGGACAACATATTTTTATTGTACTTTCACATTTAAATAAACAGACCACTGCTTTTACCTCCATGTTGTGCTACATTCCTGCTAATGTACAAATCTTTGCATCAAATTAAGCTTGTCCTTAAAGTGCATCATCTCATAGAAGCCAAATATAAATAAAATTGTACCCAAATTATAGGATAATAAAAATACCATCAAGCAAATGAAAATATGTACTCAAATATAACAATATATAACCAAATGAAAATAATTCAGGCGTATGCAGAAAAGGCAATAACAGTGTTTACAGGAGGAGAGACGCAGACAGATCACCCAATAGAGTGGTGCAGGGATGACACCATTTTGTACCGAAACCTGGAAGTTAGCATAAAAACCCAACAGGATTCTCTCACAGACTTTTGTATTATTGCAAAAAATAAGCTCTGTGATCAACAAAAGTTTACAACACTAACACGTTTTTTCCATCGAGATAGTTTTCACAAATGAACACAACTTTTATGAAGTTTGAAGCCTAATAAAATGGCCAGAAATAAACAGCTAAAAGTACGCTATAAACAAATCACACCATGGTCGCTTGACTTCAACATCACCAAGCTTCCCACAACTTTTCCAAACTTGATTTAAAAACATTTTCCATAATACGGATTTACTCTGTGGATGAATCTTCATCCACGTTTTTTTGGAGTTGTGCACAGCATACCTGGACCAGTTTATCTGTAAAGTTTATTCCTGTTCGGCGAGATGATGTTTAATGTCCCCGACATCTGTAATCCCATTTAACTTGTTAGTGTCATGATTTGCCCTTGCGCAGGCGCTGGAGCATGCAACACGCTCTTGTAGTGACATTGACTTTGTTTACTTTCTACATGTGCATTTGTTATGATTTCTGTCCTGTCTCCTCCCCTGTATTGTCATCAGTTGTTCCCTCATGTGTCATCATTAATCTCAGCTGTTTTGTGTTAACCCTTAATTACGTTTCTCATTTAAACCCCTCGTGTCTCTTTGTTCGACACAAAGTATTGTGCGAGTTTTCCGTGTACCAAGGCTTTGTTCATAGTTTCACGGCTCATAGTTTTGATCCTGTTCTTGACCTCATTGTTTGATTCTCATTTAATTTTTGTTTAGCCTTGTTTACACCTGTTTGCCGATCGCCTGACCTTTTGCTTGTTTTTGACCATGCTATTGTCTCACATGTTGGATTTGTCTGCCTCTCTTCAATAAAGCTCTTATCTGCACTTGCATCCGTCCTAAACCCTCATTATGTGACAATTAGCAACCGCCTTTTTCAATACACATAAAAGCTTTTTTTTTTTTTTTTTAAAAATCATGAGTGGGGTTTTACTGGCGTATTTTATGTCATAGAATAAAACATGAAAATATTTTGAGCTTCATGAATCATCATGAAGCTGAAAATATTCATCATGAAGATTCCTCATGAATCAATACGAACCACATCATGCAGTAAAACTGCCATTACAACAGGGTTTATACAGACCCAACACACACACACACACACACACACACACACACACACACGAGTAAGTCACAAGCTAACAATTCAAGATTTCTACTCTACTGTAGTTTCCATGAATGCTGGTTGGTGTTCACATCCTGTGTCTTCTGTATCCTTCTTATTGGCTATATCTCTGAGCAACAGCTGTACAGTACAGACTTCAACATTGCAAAACAGGATGCAGAGAAATTGGGAAAGCCTGGCCTACGTGATCATTTACTCTACTCAGAGTTTGTGTCTGAAGACACAGACTTTAACCTGTGTTCAGGGCCGTTTCGAGGCATAGGCAAACTAGGCGGTTGCCTAGGGCGCCACCAGCCTGGAGGCACCAGTGAGCGCCCCAATGCCACCTCCCAAATCACACGCCCACAAGAGAGAGAGTTTATCATCATTATTATTATTATTATTATTATTATTATTATTATTATTATCATCATCATCATCATCATCTTCATCATCATTATTAATATTATTATTAATAATAATAAGTAAGTCATTTAGGGTTTTTTTCTATTTTAAATCAGGTAACACTATGATTTAATGCGATTATTTATCTGGTATTCCTGGTGATAGTGAGCATGCTGTTAGGAAGAGAGATAGAGATGTCTTTCGTCATGAAAAGGTCAAAGCCATCAGGGACAAGAAGAAAAAAAGAGGACGAGAAAAAGAAAGAGATATAAAAAGGTATTCAACTAGTAATATGGACAGTAAAGAACTGTTTTGCCACCTATTAGCGCTCCATCATGACGAGCACAACACGTTCACAAAGGACACGCTGTCCTAGCAAGAATTTCTGATGTGTTAAAACACATTTAAGCAGCTGAATATTAGCATAACAAAGATGGATTTTTAAAAAATGCTATCAGAAAGACAGTGATCAGAAACTAATGTTTAGTGTATACTGAAGATAGTGTTGTTACTATGACAACCAGTGAAGACCTGCCAAACAACTGTAGTCTGAACAGAAAAAAAGTATAAAAAATAATTCTACATGAATAATTTTCTTATGCTTAAAATGTATAACTAATTGCAGTTAGAAACAGACAGGCTTTGTGAAGTGGGTGTGTGGATGAGAATCTGTTCATTTATGCAATAGGAATCTCACCTAGGGTGCCAAAATGGCCAGAAACAGACCTGCCTGTGTTCGAGGCTATGCTTGTTATTGAGTCAGGGCTTCATAAACATGCAGATGAGCAAAGCATATAACTAAAGAATGTAAATAGTTTATTTTCTACAGGAAAAAAAGTTCACTTATATCTGGATTTTTGAGAACTTTCCAAGATCATTTCTGAAGACAAAATCTCAGAAATGCTAAGATAGTGCTTATAACAGATGGCCTTAAGATAAAAATGCTGCTGTCTTGAAATATCATTGAATCTACTAAAAATACAAGCCAAGCAGGTGTTTACAATACAAAAACAGTTCCGCATTTAGGAAGAAAAACAGTGCTTTATCGTACTATTACTTTTTAAGAAAATAAGGCAATTTGACCAAAACAAATAACTAAATAAATAAAAAGACATAAAACAGCAACGTCCAAATTCTCAAACCGTCTCTACTCATCTGGCAGCAAAGTACAGAGGGCGCTGCCTCATCGGGAACAATTTCATCTTGTCAAAATATCTACTATCGAAACAAATAGCTAGCATTATTCCCCGAGTATAATTTAAACTAGCTTGATGTATTTAAAATGAACACTAAACTGCTATGCATTCAATCACGTTCAAGAAGAACTATAGTAGCAAGCTTGCAACTAAACAGGTAGCCAGTCGAGTGCATCAATCTGATCATCGGGCCTTTTAGATGAATACGGACAAATTTCATGTAATAATACAATTAATTAACCTGGAAATACCAAGGATTTAAGTAAGTGCAAAAAGGTGTCATTTAAAGGCATCAACCCAGGGTATGACGTTAAAGTAAGTTATAGTTAACTAGCTAGCCAACCGAGTAGCTAGGTTTTAAAAGTACAATAACTAAAACCAGTTGACCTTTTCAGCAAAATGTAATAATATACTCCTAAGACTTGATAGTCCTTCACCTGCCATCTCTCCAAACTGTTTATATTAGGCTGTAATACGGATGCTCGCCTAAAAGAAATGACATTAGCAAACGGGTTTCCCTGCATCAGTGCAGCAAGCACATCCAGCTAGTTATAGCTAAAAGAACAAAGGTACGTACAACGCTTTACCTGAGGGGTTAACACCAGATGCGACTTGTTTCCGTCCCCGTTCCCTCAACCTCCCAAAACGCGTCAACGTCTCTGTCCTTTTTTTTCGGTAACTGTGCCGCTGAACATTGACAACTGCGCTTCGCTCAGTAATGAAACTCAGGACGGCGCCATGTTCGGTTCACACAAAGCGCAAGTGTGCGCATGTGCCGACCACCAGCTTGTCACGAGACTGTCAGCTGGTTAGAGAGACAGGAAGTACCGAAGGAAAAACGGTGTGCAGGTTAATTATTTTTTTGTTTGTTTGTTTGGCTTTTTTATTCAAACGCAAACGCTGTTGGCAAGTTCACTGTTAGTTACCAGCAAATAAAATGCAGTCGCTTCCCAGAGCAAAAATCAGAATGTCAGTTATAACAGTGGCGTTTTTCACTGAACACAGAGTATTAAAAAAAAAATAATAATAATTTTTATTTTTCAAAATAATCAGTATAAACAGTAATGAATATATGGAGCATTAACAATATACAATATTTAGGGGAAAATACAAAGTGAAAAGAAAAGGAAAATCAGCAATGTGGTCAAATTCAGAATTACAGTACCATAATGAGCATTTAAGGATACAAATTAGACTGATAATCAGTGCCAAGACAATTCAAAAGAATTGTCCACAACTTCTGAAATGATTTAGATTTACCCAATCTTTTCCAGAAGTGTAGTTTCTTTAATCAGGATTATCCAGTCCTTAAAAATGGGGTGGTTCAGTACCAACCAATTTATTCATAATTAATTTCCTACCTAACATCAGTAAAGTCTTAAAGACATCTGAGTATTCCAAAAAAAGGGGAGGGCAATACACACAGCATGCACATGAGTGAGGAGGCTGTAACCTTCTGTCTACAGATAGCTTATCACAAACACCATTCCAGAAATCAGCAACCAAAGGGCATTCCCAGAGACAATGAAAGAATGTTCCGATACTGTTATTGCATTTGGGACGTTGGGGAGATACAGTAGTATTTATTTTTGCTATATTTATTTGAAGACATATAAGTATGTACAATATTATATTGCATTTCTTTGAATCTGTTGCAGACTGAGATATTCAATGATAGTCTGATAATATCATCGCAGACAATTCCGTCAATGTCACATTGTAATTCTTACTCCATGCTTTCTCCAACAAAATCAGATTGTCTGCTTTGTAATGGCTTATCATAGAGTAAAATTTGGATAACTTAATAACTTCAATATCCTTAAGAAAAAACGTATCTAAAATGAAATCAGAGATATTCAGGGTAAGACTAGCATGTCTAGTCTGAACGAAATGTCTTATCTTCAGGTAACTCATCAAATGACGTCAAAACATGCTTATGGAATAAGTCATATATCCTGTATATTCCCACATGAATCCAGCTACCAAATTAAGAGCCCATATTAGTATGGTGAAAATTTGTGTTACCAGTCAGTGTGGATAGGATAGGCAAGCTCTGATTATAATTGAGAGACCTTCTGATCTGTGACCACATTTTAACAACTCTAATAATGAGTGGGTTTTCTTTTACCTTGTCAGGGATTTAGGTTTTCTGATCTAATAATTTAATCAGAGAAACTGGATTACAAAACTGGATCTTCGGTTTTATGTATCCAATCTAGGAGGATCCTAGCCTGCGTGGCCCATACATAGTATTTAAAGTGTGGAAGTGACCATAAACCTGTATCAGTGGGCAATTGTAATTTTTGTATTGTAACTTTAGCTCGCTTACTGGCCCAAATAAATGTAGACATAGCTTTATTAAGATCTTTTATATCAGCATTTGTCAAATTTCAAAAAGTCATGGATAGCGTGTATAAAATCTCTGGGAAGATTATAATTTTTATAAGGTTTCGTGAGAAAGAGACTGGAAGTTTTGACCATCTTGTGAAGTCTTCCTTGATATGGGATATTGATGTTTTAATATTGGCGTCATAAAGTTATAAAAGTTTGGGTGTAATACAGATACCTGAATATATGATACCTTTAGGAGACCATTTGAATGGCTTAGAAAAATTAGGCTCAGATATGTTTGGTGATACTTATGGCATTATGTGGCTTACTCATGGCATTTTGGGGGACAGTGGTGGCTTAGTGGTTTGGGGTCTGGGTTACTGATCAGAAGGTCAGGGGTTCAAGCCCTTAACCCTCTCTGCTCCAGGGGCGCTGTATCATGGCTGACCCTGTGTTCTGACCCCAACTTCCTGACAGGCTGGGGTATGCAAAGAAAACAATTTTACTGTGCTCTACTGTATATGTGACCAATAAAGACTCATTATCATTATCTCTGACTTGTGAAGGTTAACTTTATATCCAGAAATGACTCCAAGTTGCTTGATACAGTCAATTAATTCAGGTATTGACATTTGCAGGTTAGTTATAATTAGCAAAATATTATCAGCATAAAGCAGTATGTTTTGTTGTCTGTTACCAATACTAACACTGTAATTTTTTAGATTGTTTAGAATATAAATTGCCAAGGGTTCTATCGCTATGGCGAATAATAAATGCGACAAGGGGCAGCCCTGAGAAGTCCCCCCTATGAAGCACAAATGAGTCAGAGAGAATGCCGTTAGTTAACACAGCAGCCTTTGTTAACGTATAAAGCAATCTGACCCATTTTATAAAGTTTTCAGCAATTCCAAATCTGGTCATAACATCAAACATATAACTCCACTCCACGCTATCGAATGCCTTTTCGGCATCCATCGCTAGTAAGATTCCAGGTCTGAAGTTTTGGTCAAGGTGACATATTATATTAAATAATCTTCTAGTATTGCAATAGGACTGGTGGCCTTTTATAAACCCTGTCTGGTCTGGGTCTATGATGACCAGAATTACATTCTCAAGTATCTATATGTGTATCTATATCTGAGCTATTATTGTCTAAATGTCTAATATTGTCTAATATTGTCTAAACATCTCATTTATTTTTTTGTTTGCTTTTATTCTGCATCCCGAGGGATCTTTAATTGCTGGAATATATCCTTTTATGGAGATCTTTTTAACTAAGCTAGCGAGAAGGCGGTTGGGTTTATTACCCATTTCAAAAAGTCTTTGTCTTGCAAATAATGTATCCCTATCTGCCTTCCTGGTGAGCAATTGGTTTAATTGAACTCTCAGAGATATAAGTTCAGCAACAAATTAAGCTGATTTTGAGGAGTGAGACTGATTTTCTGTTGTGACAGAAATTCTCTTTTCTAGTTTGATATGCTTGAATAATAAGTGCTTTTTCTTTTTACTAGCAATTATGGCAATTATCATTCCTCTTAGAAAAGCCTTGTATGGTTCCCATATTGTTCTAGGGTCCATTCCATTTGTATCGTTACATTGAAAATATGCATCTGTCTGTTCTTTTAAGTAATCAACAAATTTCTCATCGAAGAGATGGAAAGGATTAAGTTTCTATATCCATGATTGGTAATTAGGTTGAGGTGGTAACATAGTAACGGTTACAGGTGCATGGTCTGATAGAGTCATCAGGCCTATATTAGATTTCTCAGCCAATCTTATCATTGTTGATGCCCTTTACATTCCAAGTACATATCCTTATGCTCAAGTTATAGGTACTACTCATTGATAGTTACTTTATGCATTAAATGTGTATGTATTAACTGTTTTAAAATGCAAACACTGCAAAGAGAAAATAAAAATCATAACAGTAAATAAGTAACAAGGTAAACCACAACAGCTTGAAACACAAAAACCAAAAAACCTCCTGAATAAAAACAGAACTGTGCAGGTGTACAATAAAATTTAGCAACATGCTAATTTATGTTAGCAGTGTGTTAAAGCATGGTAATTCTCGCTAGCAATGTGCTAAAACATGCTTACAATGTGCTAATTCAATTAAATGAAAAAAAAAGTTCAATTCAATTTTATTTGTATAGCACTTTTTACAACTGTCATTGTCTCAAAACAGCTTTACATAAATATATAAACACAGGATACAGATTTTAAGTGTGTGGATTAATCCCAATTGTGCAAGCTGGTGGCAAAGAAAAACTCCCTAAGATGTTAAGAGGAAGAAACCTTGAGAGGAACCAGACTCAGAAGGGAACCCATACTCATCTGGGTAACAACAGATAGTGCAAAAGTAAAGGAAAGTTCATTATGGTTTTTATATGAAGTCTGTTTGTTGAACTAGTCCACTGTTCACCAAGGAGACCTGAGTGAAAAACTGCGTGTTGTTATTGCAGTCCCAAGGCCGTAGTAGCAACCGTAGTTCCAGCAACCACAGCGCGAACGTCCATATGGAATTGGAGTGGATGAGAGCTCCACCCAGAGGTAGGGCATCCGAACAGCTCAGGCAGGTCCGGAGAGCAGAAAGGATCAGGATCACTGGCATCTCCATAAAATCATGTGTGGCTCGACAAAAGGAGAGAAAGAGAGGGAGGTAAAGAGAGAGAGAGATTGTTAGGTAAGACTGTGCTTTGAGTAAAAAAAACTCAGGGTAAGCTTGAGTAAACAAATACATAATTAATGATAGTGTTAAAACATGCTAATAAATGCTAGCAAAGTGATTATTCATGGTAGCAACATGCTAATTTATGCTAGTAACATGCTAAATTAGGCAAGTAACATGCTTATTAATGCTAGCAATGTGCTCAAACATGCTAGCATAATGCTAATTCATGCTAGCAATGTGCATCATGCTAATTCATGCTAGCAACATGTTAATTCATGCTAGCAATGTGCTAAACATGTTAGCAACATGCAAATTCATGTTAGCAGTGTGTTAAAACATGCTAATTTATGCTAGCAGTGTGCTAAAACATGCAAGCAACATTCTACTTCATGATAGTAATGTGCTAATTCATGCTAGCAACATGCTAACTCATGTTAGCAGTGTGTTAAAACATGCTAATTCATGTTAGCAGCATGCTAATTCAGGTTAATTTAAAAAAATGCTAATTCATGATTGCTACATCCTAATTCATGCTAGCAACATGCTAAATCAGACAAGCATCATACTAATTAATACTAGCAATGTGCTCAAACATACAAGCAACATGATAATTCATGCTATCGACATGCTAGTTTATGGTAACAGTGTCTTAAAACACGCTAATTCATGCTAGCAGTTTGCTAAAACATACTAGCAACATGTTAAATCATGCTAATAACATGCTAAATAATGGTAACAACATGCTAGTTCATGTAAGCAGTTTATTTAAAATTGCTAATTTATGATGGCATGCTAACAACATCCTAATTCATTCTAGCAAAAATGCTAATTCATGCTACCAACATGCTAATTCATGCTAGCAACATTCTAAATCATGTTAGCAACATGCTAATCCATGCTAGCAACTTGCTAAATCTTACTTGTAACATGATAAAACAGACTAGCAACATGCTAATTCATGTTAGCAGTGTGTTATAATATGCTAATTCATTCGAGCAACCTGCTAATCCCTGCTAGCAAAGTGCTATTTCATGCTAGCAACATGCTAATCCATGCTAGCAACATGCTAATTTATGCTAACAACAAGCTGATTAATGATAGCAATGTGCTAATATATGAAAGCAATGTTGTAATTCATGCTAGCAATTGGCTAATTCATGGTAGCAGTGTCAAAACATGGTAATTCATGTCAGCAACATGCTAATTCATGCTAGCAATGTGCTAAAACATGTTAATTCACACTAGCAATGTGTTTGTTTCTTCCTCTTTCCACTTCACTTAATTTAAAGCTTATAAAATGTTAAATCTTTCATATGGCTTTCTCAAGTCAACATCAAAGTTTGTCACGAACTTTACCTATCTAGTTATTATTATTCCTGTGAGACCCAAAAATAGCAATGGTATTGCCTCCCAGAACTTTCAAACTACATGCACCAAACTTGGCACAGACCTTCAGACTGTTCTGACTCAAGTTGCTGTATCTTTTCCAAGGGATCAGAATTCTGGATTACTGGTACAGAAACTCAAATTGGCCAAAATTCCCACTGACTTTCATTAAAAATTTCTGACTGTTATAACTCGTTGAACTTTCAAGCTACTTCCAAGAAACTCAGCATACTCCAGTCTGAAGACACTGGTCAGGCTCTATTTTTCCAAATTGATCGGATTCCTGGTATTCCTGTTGCGACAATGAAAATTCCCAAAAGCTCCCATTCATTTACATTGAGGGAATGTTCAGAGCCTGGCTCCAACTGTCAAAACTCACACACACCTGAGTGCACACAGCCTGAAGCTGTGGGCAACGATAATCGGTGTATCAGATCAGATATATTAGATCACCTTTCTTCACCCATGTTGATAAGGAAGCTATACCTTTTGCTGCCTCCTTCAGTTTTTCTTTAAATTTCTGTCCTCTCTGTCTGTTTGGCATCGTTCATTTATTGAGTATATGACATACATATAATATAACAAGGTTACTTGCATGTCTGGAAATTTAACGAACCTGAGTAGCTAATACTTACCAACACATTCCCTCTCAGTCAATTAGAAAACTACTGGTAAGAAGCATATACAATGCTACTAATATTATGAAAAGGTTAGCAGAAGAGCTAGTGGTTTCAGCATACCGATTGTGTCATGACAACAAGACTATCTAACTGGAGACTTAACAAATAAATAGGGTAATTCTCTGATTTTCTTGTAATTAATTTGCTACTGTTTTGTGCATGTTCTCGTGTTAATTGGCACTCAAGTGCTGTTTACATAATATAATTGTTTATTAATTAATGTTGAGAGGGGCACTTTTAATTTTTTTTGAAAAAGGGCAGGGGCAGAAATAAAAGTGATAACCCTACCTCTAACCTCCTGTCCTATTCATATCCACCATCACTATCATCCAATAAACCCACAATCTTAAATTGTTATCATTGTTACACTCACCCAAAGCCTTTGCCTTCTGTGGAAACGTAACAATTTCATTAAAAAAAAAACCTCTAAGACACTGGTAGCTGCTTTTGAGCTTTTCTATTTCCTCTCATATATTGTTTTTATCTCATTAGTGGCTAAACTCATAGAGTTCATTACCAACAATTTCGTTAAAAAATTATTATAAAATGTCTGATGGCCAAATATGGAGGTCATGAATTTAAGAGCCCACTGAGTTAGAGAGATAATGAACGCATGACGATTCTCACCTGTGTGTGATTATGGCCAGTTTATATGCACTTTGTCTGTCCTTTCAGTGAATGCAGTGAGCAAGAGAGAAAGAGAGACAGAGCCAACATAACACACCCGGCAGGAACTTAAACTTAAAGTTGGGCTTGAACATGGCGAAAGCCACAAGTTGTTTGGACTGAATTTTATTTCCATTAGTTTTGGTTGAAAGAATTTAAGGTTTCGACAACATGTACTGAAAGGCAGCTAGTGTAAAAAAAGAGAAAAATAAAGATAAAATGAGCCCCAAAGCTGCATCAAAGTCTGCCTGTCCCCCAATCCTCTTTCCTTTGAAATTGGGTTCTACAAGGGTATAAGCTGTCAAGCTTCAGTAGAAAATGGTTAATGCATCTATGCAGTTCTTATATTCTGATATCCTGGCTCCCAATAGGGCATTCTATGGAGCACTACATCATTAAAAGATTTTCTTACACAAATATATTTAAAACAATTGAATAAATATGCCATTCTGAAGTCACTATTTATTTAATTACTTCAATACACTTCCATTTCTTTTCAGTACATAATGAAGTACCTTCACCTTCAGTACCTTTCCAAGAAAGGCTCAACACATGAGTTAACGATTACAGGGAGTTAACAAAGCCTGTGAAGTGTTTCAAAAGTATTTAAAAAATACACTAGCTATTTTTAATGAAGCATTAAATCTCATCTCTTGCTTCATAAAAGAATCATGTCCAGCAGTCACATGGATGGTCTTTACAGGGATCAAAAGTCAAAGATTTCACTAAGCCGAGGGGGCTCTTTGGATTCTGTCACTGCCTATAGAGTTCAGCTTAATTTCTCCTCAGTTCAGAATGAAGACTCATAATCATTAGCACCTTGCCAGCGAGACAGTCTTAAAAACCCTGGGCCAGTGTCATTGGATCGATCGAAATAAGGGTCAAAGTTTGAGGATTCCAGTGAGCTAAGCGAGGCTGCTAGTGACCCAGAACCCTCATAGGCATAAGTGTGCAAGCAGTCAAAGGGAGGGACACAGGGGTCCTGGTCAGCCTCAGCCAGCCGGTCTATCATAAACTGATGGAAGACTTCATCCTCTGGACCAATAAGGTGTGAGTGGCATAGAGACATGCGTACACTTGCTACCACTTCCTCTCTACAGAATGTGTGCTTGTGGCGGTGTGGGTGTGGCCTCAGTGGGACTAACTGGTTAGAGTTGGCTGCATCTGGAATTCCTTCACTCTCACTGTGATATACGATTTTCTCTGAGTACTCCTCTGTGTCAAGCTCCTGGATAGCAAGATTCTGCTGTTGTACTGTCCTGTGTCTCCACACAGCTACCAATAGTAAAGCAAGCACTGCAAGTCAAAGAAAGAGGCATTAACATATAGTAACAAATAGTAACACATATACACATTTTAGTAGTATTAACTATATTTAAGGCAATAGGCCTGGTCATGGAAACTCATTACTAATGACTGAAATGATACTGTAATATTCATAAGTAGTTAATGATCATCTGGAACATTATTATAAAGCAAAACACATGGAACCTTATTACTAATTACTGAAGTATTAGTGTTTATTTACTTATAAACATATTCAGTATATATACACACAACACTTCAGAAATTTGGTTACTGATGACTGAAGTATTAGTGTTTAGTTACTTATAAATATATTCAGTATATATACACAACACTTCTGAAATTTGGTTAATGGAGAATATTTGTTACTCATAATTCTACATTGGAACCTTGTATTTTTGTAGTTTACTGTTGTCCAAACTAGGGGTCATGAAGCAAACTCACAATTTGCATTCAATTATTTTATAAATGAAGATTTAAAAAATCAACGATGGATGCTATGTGCTAATTAATAATAGCAAATATTATTATTATTGTTATTATTAATAATAATAATAGTAACAACAACAACAGCAACAACAATAATAATAATAATAATAATAATAATAATAAATACTACTACTACTACTACTAATAATAATAATAATAATAAAGTATGATTAATAAAAGTTAAAAGTGAGAGAATACAGTATTTATTAGCATTTCCTTCAGAATTGTGGATTTCATTATTAATTTAAAAGAAGGTATAAAAGGCAGAACCACCAAACTATCGGTATCGGCATTGGCTGATATCACTCTGAATAATTGGCTATTGGTATCAGCTGAGAAATTTAGTATCGGTTCAA
This sequence comes from Ictalurus punctatus, assembly GCF_001660625.3. NCBI lineage: Eukaryota > Metazoa > Chordata > Actinopteri > Siluriformes > Ictaluridae > Ictalurus > Ictalurus punctatus. Next base: position 69,804 of record NC_030438.2, on the reverse strand, counting down.
CTCTAATAATGACCTAAACTGTATAAATAATAATGACCTAAACAGAAGGATTAAGTCCAGATGTGCAGTTTCATAGTTTTAACAGAGGAAATTTTCATTTGTAGTGAGCTGAGTATTCACCTCTAAAACCTGTCAAATTTTGTGCCTGATGGCTGCATTTACTGTGGAATGAGTAGTACACTTATATGACTTTTATCATTTAATAGAAAACTGCTATTTCGGTCCTGATTTTGAGAAGGGGTTTCAAACTCTCTGACCTGCAGAGAAGTATAATTATGTATCAAGGAAATAATTATGTGAGATCTGATCATTTTATGGGCTGAATGAGGTCCATCGGATCTTAGAGAATTGCATTACATACACTTCTCTCAGTTTCTTCCTGTGTTAATAGATGTTTTGACCATCTATATAACAAATCATTCACAGATTGTTTGGGATGCATGTCCATAACAGGGCACCATGCACACATGTCGATACACATTCATGCATCTTTTTTTGGAAGGTAGGAAGAAAACTGGAGAACCCAGAGGAAATATGAAACTCCACAGACAGTAACCTGAGCTCAAGATTAGTCCAGCGCTCCTGGAGCTGTGAGATGACATGCTGTCACCATGTCAACAACAACAATAATAATAATAATAATAATAATAATAATAATAATAATAATAGCATTATTATTAATAAATCTGTGTTAAGTCAACACTGGTAATCCAGGATAAGGGAGATGGATTAGCTTGTCAGGCACGGATCATACTTGCCTGCTTGATGTGAAGCAGAGCTGATTTATATCTTACTGTCACAGGCTCTCTGTCAAAAGAGCATTCTGTGATTTATTTATTTGTTTGTTAGTGTCTAATTCTGCTCTTTTATTCTGTCAGGAAATAAAATCACACAAATTTAGTTTTTAATTATTTAATTCATATTGCAGTTCATATATCATACCTATTACTGTGATGAGGCATATAGAGAGGCCTAGGAGGGCCTGCATACCCACAGATAGGGCCAATGCTTCCATTCCACTAGATGGGCAGTGCCCTCTAGACTGGCATACACACACACTGATGGTGAAGGTGGTAGTGCTGGATAGAGGAGGAGAGCCATTGTCTGTTATGATCACGGGGAGATGATACAGTATCCAATCACGATGTGTAAATGTGCTACGACGGGTCAAAATGCCTGCTGTGTTGTCTGTAAAAAAGGGAGGATCATTTTTAAAGAATTGACTGATGCATGATATATAGACTTCATTCCATATATCTCTCATGTTCTGCTTGTTTTAGCAACAGATGACTAACTATGTCTACTGTATCTATTTTTGATTTAATAGAAGAAATGCAATTCTAAACTAAATTTTGGTTTTTGGTTTAATTTTACTTTACACAAATATGAGCTGTATTTTGTTACTGTATAATGTACTGCACCTTGGTTGTCCCTGATGGTGAAGTTGGGGTTAATGTTTTTATCTGGCACCATGGAAAAATAAAAATGATGACCTTCTGCTGGATCATCTGCATCCACAGCACTTATAACCTGGATGACCTTTATTTAAAAAATGTTAGCAGAAGACAAACTCAATTATCATCACCTCTATATTTGACTTCACGGTGACAATTTAAGTTTGAACTTAATTGTTTCATAAGCATAATATAATATGATGCTTACAGATGTATCCAGTTTTATCCACACAGCTCATGGAAAACAAGTGATATTAATCCCAAACAGCATCAGAAGAAAGACAATGTCTGTTGTATAGAGATTTATTAATATAGTAATTTCAAAGATGGAGGTTGAAGATAAGCCTACAGCCCTCTTTGGTCATACCCAGAGTTTATTTTTTATTTATTTAAACTCTGTAATTTTTCACAGTGCCTAAAGCTGAGTAGACCAACACTTCTCCTGTCTTCCATTGTTTTTGCTTCTTTCTGCTGATAAGCATTGTTCATCTAATGAAACAATTCTTCAGACGTGCTATGTTGGCACATCTTATGTATTATCTCAGGATATCAAAGCAGATGTTTGGAATGCTGGAGGCCAGTAATCAGTAAATTGGGGAAAGGTTCAGTGAGTTCTTCTTGTTGGCATATTATAGTATATAAGTAGGAGGAACAGTTTACAAGTAGGACATTAATGGTCAAAGAGAAAGACAAAAGTGGTTCTGACAAGGAAATAATAAAAATAACACTCATAGAGGAAGCAGTGAAATGCTTGAGAATAGTGCACATATTGTAGGTGAACAGTCTAAAATCCTAGCCGAAGTATTATAACACTGCTGACATTGGGAGCTTGGAACTTAGATAAAAATAGTTTGTGTGTGTATGTGTGTGTGCTAACATACTTCCCCTGCCTGTATGCCCTCACACACATAGGGTTGGTAGGCCCTAGACAGAGTGGGTATGTTGTCATTGACATCTAGGACTTTAATGACCACGGAAACTGAGGAGAGCTGATTTTTACCTGGATAGATAGATAGATAGATAGACACATACATACATACATAGGTACATACATACATAGATATATAGATAGATCAAATGAAAGTATAATTTTTGTATTATGTTTATTGCTTAGTGTTTAATGTGGTGACTCATCCCACATCAGGGAGACCTGAGCAAACTGAGTGAGCCACCAACCAACACTTAACTGGTAGAAACCAAAGAGTGGGGGTGGGGAGTGTTGGGCTGGGGATGGTGGAGGTGGGGCAGGGGATTGGTTTTTGATAATGATAATGAGTCTTTATTGTTCACATATACAGTAGAGCACAGTGAAATTATTTTCTTCGCATACCCCAGCCTGTCTGGAAGCTGGGGTCAGAGCGTAGGGTCAGCCATGATACAACGCCCCTGGAGCAGAGAGGGTTAAGGGCCTTGCTCAAGGGCCCAACAGTGGCAACTTGGCGGTGCTGGGGCTTGAACCCCGGACCTTCTGATCAGTAACCCGAAGCCTTAGCTGCTAAGGTAGGAAGTAACAGCACAAACTTAACCAAGGAGTGTTCAACCTTAAATTAATTGTAAATTTGAAATTCCTGACTGTTTGCAACAAGGAGCTAACCAGAAAACAAAAGTTCTTATTTCCCCCTTTCTTTTTCTCAAGAAAAGGAACTTGAAAACCCGAGAGGGGGCTAGGTTGACAAGGCAAGGTCAACGCAGTGCAGATGAAGGGCTAGATTACATTTCTAGTATTTTAAATTTCCAAAATACTGGCCAAGACTTTTGCAAGAACTCTGTAACAAAGACTGAGCTCATGAGAGTCTGTGTGCTACTATTAAATAGCCAGGCAGACAGGTTTAGCTTATTGCTCCAGATTACTTCAGAGCAGACCTGTCCCTCCCTGTGGCGGCCAAAGATCGCCTAGCCGTAGATGCAGCCCCAAGCAAGGCTGTTACATACATTCATTATTCATTTTATTTATTTTCATAAAGGGTGCTAGCATTTCCAAATTGTCCATAGTATGTGAATGGGTGTGCGATTGTTCCCTGTGATGGGTTGGCATCCCGTCCAGGGTATCCCAGTGTGACCCAAGTTCCCTGGGATAGACTCCATGCTCCCCCGTGACCCAATGTAGTATAATGGGTATGGAAATAGATAGATGGAAGGATGAAGGGTGCCAATAAATAAATAAATAAATAAATAAATATTAAATCTGACTGATAGTCTTTTTACCAGCAGTATCAGTATTGAGCATGTACTATATTTAATAATTGTCTATATTTTTTTTTATGTGTGTTTTAATTTGTTCTTCAAAAAAAAAAGTAAGCTTTCTAATGGTGTTTGTTCTTCAAAACATTTAGGATTTGAACGGTGATTATCTAAATTAAACTTATTATTACATACCACCTGCAAAACCTAATGGAAAAACAGTTGCATTGTAAAAGCTATAGTACAGTAATACAAATAGATTTGGCATTCAGCTATAAGATTTCCTCTGTCATGGAGAAAATGAAAAACTTACTCATTTCTTTAGCAATAACAGTAAGATTTTGCCATGCTGCAGTCTCTCGGTCCAAAGGTTTGACCAGGGATACTGTTCCATTGTTGATGTCAATCCTGAAGACATTCTTCATCTCATTGTATATGGAAAACCTGACAGGAAAAATAACAGTGCTTTTCAGAGAAAGGACTTGTAGTCCCCTCTTCATACCCTGAAGGTACTCAAAAAGGCTGGGGCAGCGCCACCTTATGGTAAAAAATCTAAAACTTTTTTAAATTTTCATTTCTTTAGCCTATTGTCATGAAACCAGTCTGGTCAGATTCCATGGATCAGACTAATAACGATACCAAATCTGTCTGGGTCGGCAAAAAATTTTACGCCATTGTGAATTTTTTGAAAAACCTATTTTTGCAAACTTCTCCTAGATTGTTTGTTGGAACGTCACCAAATTTTGCTCAGATCATCTTCAGACAAAGAGGACCAAAAATTATTGAAAGTTTTTTGAAAGATGGAAATAAATAAATAAAGAACTGGATTATGAATCTAGATCAGACAAGGAGGACCACTTACTGGTCAAGACGCGACATAGAATAATGATGGTGGCAGCAGGGCATGAACTGGAGAGCTAGAGTACCATGCTCCAGTGTGCTAACCATTAACTTTTTCAGCAATTTGTGCTACAGTAGCTTTTCTGTGGGATCGGACCAGATGGGCCAGACTTTGCTCCCCATGCGTATTAGTAAGACTTTGGCACCCATGTCCCAGTTGTCGGTTCACTGTTGTTATACTTTTATATTACCTATTTTATACTGCATATAATCCACCTAGTAATGTCTGTTTTAATGTGACTTGAAAAGGAACACTGATCTGGGGCCTATGTGTAAAGGGCAACTTGACATTATAAAAACAAGTTCATTGTTATCAAATGGCCTCAATTCCTAGGACTTATCAGAAAAGTAGGAAACAAACACATTATATCACCTAGGGAGGCACCATTATGTCTGTCTAATAAATTTTGTTTGTACAAGGGTATACAGAGGACTGCTTAAGATGAGGAGAAGTAAAAGCCTTGATAAATTAAAAGGCATAACTCACAGTACACACCCAGGAGGTATGTGCATCAAATATAAATAAATAAGGATGGAAGTGGATCTCCTAGGTCAGCCTGATCCAATGCAGTATCATTAATTATTATAATTATTTTATTATTATAGTATAATTACTTAATGATCCTTTTAGTTTAATCAAACTAATTAATCATGCATTAATGTACTCATTGAACAAAGATCTCAATCATGTACAAAATAAAAAATAAATAAATGCATGTTTGGTTTACCTGATGGGGTTATTGGCAGCATCTGCATCTCTGGCATATACTGTGCCAACCAATGTACCAACGGGTGCATTCTCTAGAACTTTCCACTCATAGAACGGTGCAGAAAAGACAGGTGGCTCATCCACATCCATCACCAGAATTTTGAGCATTGTCCTGTCCCGAAATTCATTGATGCTTAGGAATCGCGTGTCCACAAAAGAATTGATGGCCTCTATGGCAATCACAAAGCGCCTCTTGCTCTCATAATCTAAAGGCTGATGAAAAAGAACAGCTGTTAACTGTAACAGATAGATATTATGATTACCAGTTAAAAGTCTTTAAATAATACTTTGTTAAGACCTTGTTATGCAAAATATTGAACATGAATTAACCATCAAAACTCACATCATTAGTTTACAATTGGCAACACATCACTCCTGTAGGTTCTAGGTAGCGTTAAGTGACTTCTGCAATTGATCAGTTTAAGAGCAATTTTTTTTTTTTTTTTTTTTTTTACAAATTTTAAAGTTGAGTTTGTAAAAGATATAAAAAGCACTGAAGTTTTCAACATGTCAGTTTGAATCACAAATTTATGGCATTTTGTTTGCCAAAAATACCTAATATAGAAATTGATAATATATGTGTAGCAGCCTGGAAAAACCCCTTCACAATATAAATCTTAATGTTAAATGGAAATATTATAATTCTAAATGTTAAACGTAGAAGTTAAATGTTTCGTTAATATGATAATTGCCCCCGCCCTTTTGGAGTGTTTGTTATTGGGAAAACACCGTTAGGGCTTTTAGATGTACTTTTACTTTTAGGTGTACTGCTGCATTCTTGAGGCCGCCACAAGAACCTCAGCTTCAGTGATGGCAGCATTGCCATTAGCTGCTATGTGTGAAGATTGGCTTGAAGCTCAGATTTTTTCTAGCAGCCGTAGCCTTTTGCTGCTCCTCTTCGATGTATGCTTGTGCTTTCACCATGTCTGCTTCTCTTTGCACATTTGATGCTTGCAGAAGTACAGACTCTGCTTTTGCACTGGCCCTGGCTGCTATAGAACTGGCTTAAGAAAGCTGACTGGTATGTGGAATGCTGGAGCATTGTGATCATGTTTCAAGCATTTCTTCTTTGATATCCATTGTGATGACTGCAACTTTAATTGTTGAAGAATGCTGTGTTTCCACAAAGATCCACTTTCCTGTATGTAACACGTCAGGCATGTGTCTTTTTGCTATTCTGCCCCCACTAGGATAGGGATGTGATTTCTAGCTCTAGATTTCTGCTAATGAACAAATTATAAACTGTTTCCAAACAATTATGGTATTACTTACAGACATATGTGCTCAGGGGGTCAGTGGAAGAAAAAGATTAATAAGTGGATGAAAAACAACAACGTGCTCCGAGGCTTCCTGATTACAAACAAACTACATGGACAAACAATGCGTAACAGTCAAGAGGCATGCACCATCTTAAAAGGGCAGCACTGTCATGGCTGATGTTCTTTCTTCTTGGAATGATGTGGACACACACCTGCTCCAGAACACCAAACTGGCCAAAGTTTGCGGTTATTCACATTTCTTGATGATTAACTAAGCTTGTGTATTTAATTAGTAACACCTGGCTGCTAATTACTCTCTTAAGATTGTGGAAATAGGAAGGGTGTATTTATTTTCCCCTACTTGGATTTTGAATGTTGGTACACTTTTGGGGGGCAAAATTATTACATATTGAAATCTGTTGTGTTTCTTTGTTGTCACCTGAGATTATTTGTTTATAGAAGCTGGTGAGAACCACCTAATTGTTATTTAGGTGCTGATAAATAAAAACATAGACTTGAAGGAGGGTGTACATTCTTTCTCCCATAACTGTAAAAAAGATGCTATAAGGATAAAGGTGCATACTTTGGACAGTATCACTATACCCTCCTGTGTGGCAGGGTCTGTCTGGACCCTGAAAGTTGCGCTTTCCTCCAGGTCATCTAGAGTGTAGTTCATCTTGGCATTCACTCCAACATCAGCATCCTCTGCCATGACCCTACCAACTGTTGTGCCAACTGGTGCTGATTCCACTATGGCAAACGTGTATAGGTCTGCCGGAATAAGAAGAGAACATGTGATGACTCATTGCAAACATTTCAACACATTTTCTCTACTAATTGAATTTTATGCAAAATTCATAAGAATTCAGGAGAATAATTGTGTGACTTCATAAAAATGTTGGTAAGTGACATATGACTGAATGTTAACAGTGATTTATCTGTGCATACAAAAATAAAGTGTGATGTTCCACAAGGCTGTCCTTGGCCAGTGATTGTTTTTCTTTAAACTCTGTGCTGTCAATGGCTATCTTAAACATCAATCTTAAACATGTTATTAACTGTGCACAGTGGCACAACTCATCTCCAGGGTCTTCAGTTCAGTCATCAATTCATACTACTGCCTGTGCAAAGCTTTTTTCCTCTGGTTTCTTTGGTTTACTCTCACCTCTCAAATATACAGTATGCCATGACTAAATTGCCTCTAGATTTCCTCTATTTTTTGCATATTTTTCAGATCCTTATATAAAATACAATATAACTAAGGATAACATGAGAAAACACAAATAATCATTTTATTCCTTGAAGGAAGGGAGGCTATCCAACACCTATATTACCCATGTGGAAGAGGAATTGCAGCAACATGCAACCAAATTATTCTGCTTGTTACGATACCTTGTTTGGAAGCAAGTGCGGGCGACGCCGAAACTAGAAGGTGAGTGTCAGGCAGAAGACAAACACGGAAGACAGAAGCAAGTCAGGCGATTGGGCAAACAGTCCACACTGGGCATGGCAGGTAACCGTAGTCGAGAAACAAGGTTAGATATTCAACGGCTTGGTGAATGACAGAGAAGATAGTTCTGAGCGTTTACTTCGCAAGGCTCTGATGTTAACGAGGTCCTTTATAACCTGGTACAGGTGTCCACAATCAGTATTCCGGCAAATGTGAGCACATGCGTGACTGGGAAGTGTAGTTCTCGTCAGCCATGTTTGTAGTCCGCGCTGCACTCTGGGAACTGTAGTCGCGAGTTCGCCGCAACGTGACAGAGCCCCCCCTCAAAGGGCTCACTACAGGAGCTGAATCCCTCTGAGGCCTCCCTCTTGGTCCCGTTTTTGCTGGGTGAGCGGCATGGAAGTCCCTGCACAGGCTTGTGTCCAGAATGTCCTGGGACGGGATCCAGCACTGCTCCTCTGGGCCATATCCTTCCCAGTCCACCAGGTACTCGAGTTTACCTCTCCGAAGTCTGGAATTTAGGATGGTACAGAAGTGGTAGGCTGGTTGGCCGTCAAGTTCTAACGGCTCCAGAGGGGAGTCACCCGGCACCGCCATTGCTAAGGGGCCCGGTATAATTGGCTTAAGGAAAGAGACATGGAATGATGGGGCGATGCGGCTATGCTTGGGCAATTCCAGCCGGTACGTGACCTCATTAATTTGTTCCTTGATTCCAAAGGGGCCGATATACCTGGGATTAAGTTTCCTGCCCGGGAGTGGCTGTTTTACGTCCTTTGTGGAAAGCCACACCCTGTCCCCGAGTTGGTAGTTGGGGTGATCCCCCGGTGATGATCCGCCTTTCATTTGGCGGTGCGTGAGGCCTGCACTAGATGTTGATACGTGCGTTCCCAGACCCGCTCACTCCGGTGGAACCATTCATCCACCGCTGGTGAGTCGGTGGGGTTGGTGTTCCAGGAAAATAAAGGTGGCTGGTAGCCCAAGACACACTGAAAGGGGGTAAGCTGTGTTGTGGAGTGTCGCAGGGAGTTCTGTGCTTACTCCTCCAATGGGAGGAATTGGCCCCAATCCTCCGGGTTAGTGGCACAAAAGGTTTGGGGGAATCTAGCGACTTCTTGGTTTGCCCGTTCTACCTGTTCGTTGGCCTGGGGGTGGTAACCGGAGGTGAGATTAACGGTGACGCCCATCTTCTCCATGAAGCTGGCCCAGACTCTTGATGTGAATTGCGGCCCCCTATCACTCACAATCTCTTCCGGGATTCCGAAATTCCTGAGCACATGTTGGAATAACAACTTGGCCGTGGTAAAGGCAGACGGGATGGCAGGCAGTGGGATGAGGTGCAGGGATTTTGAAAAGCGATCGATGATCACTGGGATCGTGGTGTTCCCTTGCGACTCCGGCAAGGCAGTAATGAAGTCTAGGGCCAGGTGAGACCACGGGCATGCAGGGATAGGTAAGGGCTTAAGCTTACTGGCTGGCAAAGTACGCGGTACCTTAGCCTGGGCGCATATAGAGCACGAGGACACTACGCGCTGTACCTCCCTAGACATGTGGGGCACAGCAGTACTTCTCGGCCAGTAATCGGTAGGTACGATGTATCCCCGAGTGGCCTGTCACTAGTGCCGTGTGGGCCCAGGTGATGAGCTCCAGTCGGTGTCGCTTCGGGACAAATTGCATGCCGGAAGGACATGCTGCCGGGATTTGTGACCTGGGGAGGCATGCTAAGGCCTGGTCTAGAGTCCACTCTTTGGCGCTAACAATACAGGATATAGGGCGTCGGCCTTAGCGTTCTTCGCTCCTGGCTTATATGACAAGGTAAACTGGAACCTGGAGAAAAACAGGGACCAGCAGGCCTGGTGAGGCGTGAGACGTTTGGCCGTCCTCAGATACTCAAGGTTCTTATGGTTGGTATAGATACAAATGGGTGTGTGGCACCCTCCAGCCAGTGCTTCCACTCCTCCAGGCCAGTTTGACTGCCAGGAGTTCTCGGTTCCCCACATCATAATTGCATTCTGCTGACGACAATTTGCGGGAGAAGAATGCCACGGGGTGCAGCTTGGGTTTATCTCCGAGCCTCTGTGAGAGAATGGCCCCTACCACTGCTTCTAAAGCATCAACCTCCACGACGAAGGGTCTGGAGGGATCCAGGTGCCCGGGGATGGGGGCTGTGGTGAAGGCCCTCTTGAGCTTGTCCGCGCCTCCTGTGCGGCTGGGGTCCACACAAGCTGCCTGGGTTTGAAGGAGCTGCTCAGGGACCCCAATGTCTCATGCAGGGGGTGAGAGGAGTTGCCCATGATAGACGCCAGTTTAGCTAACATCCTCCTCTCCCCCACCACCTCTATGCTTTCCAGAGGGCAGACCAGGACAGAGCTAGCCCTCTTAACCAGTTTTTTAAGACGTTTCCTGTCCCTCTCTGTGCTCCTGGCTCCCCAGCAGACTACTGCAAAGAACATAGCAAACACAACCACATTGTCATAGAAAGATTTTAGCAGAGTCCTGCAGACACCAAAAGATCTCAGTCTCCTCAGCAGGTGGAGACTACTTTGGCCCTTTTTGTACAGGGCATCTGTGTTTATGGACCAGTCCAAATTATTGTTGAGGTGAACACCCAGGAATTTTTATGTCTCCAACCTCTCGATGTCAACACCCTGGATGTTCACCTGTGTAGTCCGAGATGGCCTCCTATGGAGGTTGACCACCATCTCCTTTGTCTTACTGGCGTTAAGGCAAAGGTGGTTGAAGTCACGCCAGTTGACAAAGTCAACGATGAGCTCCCTGTATAGCTGATCGTTCTCTTCTGATACCCATCCAACAATGACAGTATTCACAGAGAACTTCTACATGTAGCAACTGCTTGTATTAAGCCTGAAGTCCACTGTGTAATGGGTGAAGAGAAAGGGAGTGAGTACTATACCCTGTGGTGCTCCCATGCTCCTAACCACCACATCAGACACACAGTCCTGGAGCCTCACATACTGTTGTCTGTCAGTGAGATAGTTGGTGGTCCATGCAGCCAGATGGCTGTCAACTCCAGCTCCAAAAAGCTTCCCCCTAAGTAATGATGGCTGAATTGTTTTGAAAGCACTGGGGGAAAAAAAATCATGATTCTCACAAGACTCCCAGTATTCTCCAGGTGTAGCAGTGATCTGTACATTAAATAAATAATGGTTTCGTCAGCCCCAATGCCTGGTTGGTAACCGAACTGTACCGGGTCCAGCTCTGAGCTCACCAGGGACCACAGTTGTTGCAATACAATCCTCTGCATGGACTTCATCAGGTGAGAGGTTAAGGCTACTGGTCTGAAGTGGTTGGGCTCCCTAGGATGTGCAGATTTGGGTACTGGAACCACACAGGAAGTCTTCCACAGGACTAGAACTCAATCTAGTCTGATGCTCAGGTTAAAGATGTTCATGATGACCCCACTGTGCTGATCTACGCAGTCTATAAGCAGTCTAAAAGCAGTCCATAGCTGATTCCATCCGGACCCTTTTTGCCTTGATCTTCTTTAGCTTTAGAGTCATTGATTTCTGCCTAGTCAGCCAAAAGAGTATTAGTGAGGTCAGGCTCTGATGCTGAGTGAAACCACTGGGTGTGCAGTCAACGTTCCAATTCAACCCAGTGGTAATCACTTTGGTTGAGGTCAGGGCTTTGGCCACTCGAGTTCTTCCACATCAACCTTTGCAAACCATGTCTTCATTGACCTCATTTTGTTCACAAGGGCATTATCATGATGAAACAAGTGTGGACCTATTAGTTCCAGTTGATCTTATAAGCATACAAATAGATTTTAGACAATTGTGTTTTGTAGCAGCAGTTTGGGGAAGGCCCACATATGGATGCAAATGTCCACATACTTTTGGCCATATAATTTATCTTAATGTGAAGTATTGCTGCCTTTCTCCTGTGTTTTTCGTTTCTCTCTTTGTATGCCTAGTTATTATTAGGTTTATGCTTATTGATTGTGCTGCAGATGCCTGTCCCAACAATTTTTGTCTCTGGTCAATGGCAATCCTGAACTAACCCAAATAAAAAGTATACATCCTGACTCCCATATGTTACAAGTACATGTCCAGTATTTAATAAGCTGTCAGTTGATAATAATGCATTGCACTCACTATGTTGAAAGGTAGGCCCATTGTCATTCACATCAGTAAGGGTGACGGTCACTGTTGTTGTAGCACTGAAGCCTCCAGTAATTCCAAGCATATCTTTTACCTGAATTACAACAAGGTACTTCTCACTTGCTTCTCTGTCAATGTTTGGCCAAGAGGTTACTATTATACCTTAAAATGAGATGGAAGAACATTATCATCTTTGAAGTCAAATGTGAAATTTTATAATTCACAGTAATTTCACAGGACAGTTTGAACATTTATAATCTGGACAAGCATATTAGGATATACATATACAGTATATTCTATGTAAGAGGGGTTAGGTGGTGTAACAATTAAACATTTTCCAAAGGTAACTACCTGTCTTTGGCTCTACTGAGAAGTAAGGCTCTCCTTGCAGAATGGAATATATGAGTTTGGCATTATTTCCAAACATGGGATCATCTGCATCTATGGCTGTCACTTGAACCACTGTAGTCCCTAATCAGAAAAAGTGATGGTATACACACACTCAGCAGTAAAATAAATGAATAAAACAGATGTGTAATTCAGGTGAGTATGACAGGCCATGGGTGTCTATAGTGACATACAGTAGAGGAATCCCTTTAAATGTAAAAAAAATAAAATAAATAAAATTTTAAAAAATACCATGGCCTGCCTCAGTAGAGATTTATTTCCTGAACGTAACTGAAATAAACAAGTATTAATCTCATTATTTAAATGTTGCAATTATGTATAGGCCTACCTGTTTTTTAGTTACTGAGGTTTGGATTAAACACATTAAATTCAAGTCACCAAACAGACTAATGACTAAAAGAACTCGATAATAACTAGATAGGTAAAGTTTATCACAACAAACATTGATGTGGGCTTGACAAAGCAAGTTTGAAAGTTTAAAATAGTTATCAATTTGAAATCTGAAGACTATGTGCAGTTTTAAGAAAGAAAAGAGACAATTAGATAGGGTGCCTATACTTGTAGAGTTGAATAGATAGATAGCCTATACTTGTAGAGTTGATTTGATAGATAGGGTGCCAATACTTCTAGAATTGGATAGATAGGCCGTATTTGTAGTTAGATAGATAATATAATATATATTAATAATAGAATAGAATAAATAATTATTAAATATATTATATTATATATTCATATTGGACCCATGGAGTTCCCCAGACCCAACTGTACATTGTTTCTCTTCCTATTTTTCCATCACACAAATGAAAGGACTTGGACACAATTGCTTAGTATTAATATAAAATAAAAATCAAGCAGAGGACATAGTCAACTATAGGCAGGGATGCAATAAACAGGCTATTAGAGGCAACGAAAAAGCAGGGTCAAAAGGACATGATACAGATCTATTTGGAGCAAAATCTACAAGACTCTGTTAGGCAGTCAAAGACAAAGAAAAAATTCTTCTACCAGCACAATAATGAACCAAAGCACAAACATATGTTAGCTAAAAGGAAAGGCTTCAGAAGAAGAGCATGAATGGCCCAGTAAAAGCCCTGATCTACAGTAAGTCTCAATGAAAACCCGTGGAATGACTTGAAGAGGGATGTGCACTAGAGCTTCCCTTGAAAAGAAGAGTATAACAAAAACAGGATGTGCTAAGTTGGTTGGCTCTCCACCCCCCCCACCCCCCCCCCACCCCGAAAAAAAAAAAATGCTGATTACAAGCAATAGGTACTTTACTGAAGTATTAGGGGTGTGCAAAATTATGCGTCTGGGTAATTGTAAGCTTTTCTTTGTCTTTTTTTGTTCTAAAATATTTCTATTTGTTTTTCACCTGAATTTTGTTGGTTGCTTTATCACAATAAATGTAGAAAAAGATTGATCTTTGTTAAAATTTTTACATCACAAACAATCACAAATTGGAATTTGAATTTCCAAGCAATAAACTTTTATTTCCAATCAATAAAATGAATATTTATGAGAGCAATACTTCAGAACAAATCAATATTATATGGATTCTAGGGTGGCATATCTCACACGAATACCTAAATTGCAAAATATAAGATACGGCTACCTCAATCTTCTTTCCTCACAGAGTTTACTTGCCTCCAATCTCCCACACTTATAGCACAGCTTCCTTAAATTCCAGTTTGGAAAATTTGTGTTCTTCTCTGCTAGAGTAATCTCACCTCCTAAGAGCATTCTGGACCTGATAATTCACTGCTATAGCCCACAGACTCCATTTCACTATTTTGCTGTTCCTCTCTTTATACTCCTTCTTAATTGTAAAGTGATCCTTAGTGTGAGAAAGATCTATATAAATGATTAATGAATTGTCAGTAATTAATTAGGTAATACTGTACCCATTGGACTCATCTCAGGGATACTGGAAGTGTAGGGTTCATTTATGAACTGTGGAGCATTGTCATTGATATCCTGGACTTTGATGATGAACTCTGACTCAGGCTCTACTGCGTGGCCAGTTCTGCGGTCAATAGCTTCACCGTGGAGCACATAGAAGGCCTTCTTTTCCCTGTCCAGGCTCTTATGAATATGGATTTCACCACTGAACTCATCAATGTTAAATATCTCTCCTGCTCCCTCTCCAGACAGGCTATACCTGATGGCAAAGTCTCCTGTGTCGTAGGTTGATTTCAGCTGAGTGAAAAAATATTTTAACAGCAGTGAAATAACAGTAATTTTAGTCAGTGACTTACAGATGATATTATAATACTAAAATTACATTAAACAACAGTTCCAGTACACAAATTTGATTGGACAAGCGGCATTCCAAGAGAGCTGTCAGTCATTCTGTGTGTTGGCATAGCAACACACAATGCTCTATCCAGCTGTGACTTCTTTGGGAACTATTTTTGTTGATGGAGCAAAGATAAACAACATATTTGGCTATATTGTGTATGAAATGTTAGTTGCTCAGTTACAGTTAATTCCTTGTTTATAGGACTGTTGTTTCAAGGCAACATCATGCTAAAAATCAATTAAATTAGATTTTATTTGTATAGTGTTTTTAACAATGGACATGGTCACAAAGCAGTAAACAATGGTCACATAGCAGCTTCACAGAAACATATAAATTTAGGATATAAATTTTACATTTATGAATGTAGTGTTTGGTAAGTTACTCAAAAAATGTGATCCACTACAGATTACTACTAATTACTACTGTGAAATTGTAATCTGAATACATTACTGATTACTGCATGTAAAAAGTAATCAGATTCCTAATTACTTTATGTTCACGTTACTTTCAAAGACCATCAAACCTACAAAAATACACTACAAAGTGAAAGTTCTTTCAGTAATTTTAGTGCACAATGTATGGCATGATCAGAAAAAGTTGGATTTATCATGACACTTGCTTCAGGTGTTGTCAGACCTTCCAGACTGATAAAATAGAAAACTTTTCTACCTAGGCTAGTTTGGTGTCACTAGCCAAGGGGAGGCACAACTAAGCTATCATTGTATGGGTTTATCTGGTACAGTGCCATGCGAAGTACATTATATTTCCTTATGTTCAGCTCATATCACGTAAACTGGAACTCATAGACATTTATGTCACGAGTTCCCCTTTAAGCAGCGTGCTGTGGAGCATGTGAGCGCGCGTGCACGAGCAGGTGAGCACCTGCTTTTCCCTTGTTGACAATCGTGACATTTCGACACGTGCATTTGTTTCTGTTTCTGTTATGTCTCCTCCCCGTTCTGTCATTGGTTGTTGTTTCATGTGTGTCTGAATTGCCCTCAGCCGTCAGCCATTACAACGCTGATTATGTCCGCATATATACCGCGCGCCTCCCAGCACACAAGGCGGAATATTGAGTTAGAATAGATAGATACAGAAGAATATGTTAGTTTAGAGTTGTCATGTCATATGTCATGTCATAGTTCATGTCATAGTTCATGTCATAGTTCATGTCATGTTTCAGGTTTAGGTTCCTTAGTTTAGTTTACGTTGGTTTCTCCGCTACCAGTTCCTCGCTGTAGCTTATGTTTCATGTTTTGTATCTCGACCCTGTTTTCCGTGAGCACGACCTTGATTCCTGCCTAGCCCTGTGTTTGCCGACCGCCTGACCTTTTGCCTGTTTTTGGATTACGTTTTGGATTTGTCTGCCTGTCTCTCTCCTAAATAAAACCTGTTCATACTGCGCTTGCATCCGTCTGAACTTCCTCACGTCACGAAACGTGACAATTTACACACCTTGTTTTCTTGCTCAGCATCAGAGGATATTTCAGTTTCAACTCCTTTACTGGTTAAAAAAAAAATTGGCGTATATCAATTTTTCCTTTAAATTGAGAGCTGTCAGGTGCATGGTGGCTTGGTGGTTAGCACATTCGCCTCACACCTCCAGGGTCGGGGGTTTCACTCCCACCGTGGCCCTGTGTGTGCGGAGTTTGCATGTTCTCCCTGTGCTGTGGGGGTATGGTAGGCGGATTGGCGTTTCCAAAGTGTCTGTAAATGTATCCCTATTGAGAAAGACAGAGGCACTGGTGGCAAGGAAAAACTCCCTGAGACGATATGAGGAAGAAACCTTGAGAGGAACCAGACTCAAAAGGGAACCTCCTTGCACCTTTTATAACTGTGCACTAGATGTTCAAAAGGTGCAATTGTGTAAACAGGAAATTCATTATAGTTTTCACATGAAGTGTATTTTGTTGATGGAGACTTGACTGCAAAACTGTCCACGGCATTGCAGCCCTAAAGCTATCATAGCAAATGACCATCATAGCAAAACTGCTCATATCAATTGCAGTCCTAAGCCATCTTCATGGTTTTTAAGTGGTACCATCCTCAGTAATCTCATTGAATTTTAAACTGTCCATGTAGTGCCATCCTCAGCAACAATGATTGATTTCCAAGAAGTAGGGCATCAGGTTGGATCAGGCCAGTCCTGAGAGCAGAAGGATCAGGATCACTGGTATGTTATGAGTAGCATGTGGAGAGAGAGAGAGAGCGTGTTTGTGTGTGTGTATGTGTGTGTTTGTGTGTGTGTATGTGTGTGTTTGTGTGTGTGTGTGTGTGTGTGTGTGTGTGTGTGTGTGTGTGTGTGTGTGTGTGAGAGAGAGAGAGAGAGAGAGCGAGAGAGAGAGGTTGTTAGGTATGCTAATTGTAATTTAATGGTTAAGGACAATGTACTTTGTGTGTAAAGCGCAAGCTGGGACTCTGTCAAGACTAGCCATGACAGCATAATTAAAAAGGAGAGCCAGAAGGTAACACAGACATAAGGGCACCTTGGTACATAAAGCGGCCAGCCACTCCACTGTCAAAAAACCTGAGTTCACACGTGAGAGGGGAGGGGGTGGGGTTGAGCAGCATCCAAACATCTCAGTTCAACACAACACTTGATGCCGGTGAACCAGGGCTGGCCCTGACCACTTTGGTGCCCTAGGCAGTTACCCTGCATGTTACTGCTGTGCTATTCTAATACACATGCTGTAGCCATGTTAATTTAAATACTATAGTTATTGTACCTGTACTACAAGACTCAATCACGCATACTTTATATACGTAAATGTAGGTTTATCATAAGTTTTGATGAGAAACATATTTTTATGTGAGCCTTACGACCACGTTTCTTTTTTTATTGTACTGTGCTCAGATACAGTATGTTGTTCCATGCGCGACCTGGTGGTTATTGTGTGAAGCACAACAAATTAATTTCTATTCTTAGAACTGTGGCTGCAGAGTACCACGTGATCACACATGACGAATCGCGTGAAACAGAGTGAAAAAAAAGGCCATATCTGTACGGTGATCATGTCCCAGCCCAGCCGAGCCTGTCACCCACTCACCGCCTGCTGAAATCCATAAGTACTTATACCCCCTATCTGTGCAAATTAATATCAGCTGGGTTAGTAAATTGATGGTCTATAAAAAGGCTTATTGTTACCAAGATGTCACCCAAGAAACAACATGATGGGTAAAAGTCAATACTTATTTCCCCCACTGAATTAAAAAAGTTCAATAAAAAACTATAGAGTATATGCTATATTCTGTATATTCAATAGAAGTGTGTACTGAGTTAGAAAAATCCTGTGTTGCCTTGTGCTTTTCTGCACAGCACTTAAGAAATAAAATAGCATCTAGTCACGTTGTGTGCATACTTGTGTAAGTTAGAGATATCTCTATGGTATGGAGTTTTTGGACCTAAGGGAAATATGGTTTTGGGGCCTCAGGATAACTAAGGAGTGAACTTACAAACCTTTAAAAAAACAAAAAAACAAACAAACAACAACTGATGGGCAGGTCTAAAAGTCTTGGTTTAAATGTCCCATGTTATGTTTTCTCCATGTTATCAATTTAGACTGTCTGCAGAGGTCTCACTTTATCATTTTGTCTGTAATAAATTTTCATTTCTTTTGATATCCATACCCCCTCATCTCTGTAAGATTTTTGCCTTAGGTTGGAGAGATTTTCCACAACATCTGTCAGAGACATCCCCTTGCACTGAATGCCAGAGCAAGCAGCGCACTCAACAACCCGTAGCGTGACAGCGTGCACTTCTGGGTTGTCATACTTTGTTTACTTTTTGACACGTGTTTTGTTATGTTTTATGTCATGTCTCTGCCCCGGTTTTGTTATTGGTTGTCTCCCTCACGTGTCATCATTATTCACAGCTGTTTATGTTTTACCTTTGATTTTGTTGTATATTTCAACCCCCATGTGTCTTTGTTCTGTGTGAAATATTGTGCGTATCTGTGTTTTGCCGTACCATACCAGGCCATACCAAGACCTTGATATTGGCCCTATGATTTTAGATTTGTCTGCCTGCCTCTCTTCAATAATAGCTTTAAGTGCACTTCGATCTCCAATGCACTTTACATGACACTCATAAATTCACATACCCCTTTCAGAATCTGCAAAATGTTAACAATAAAAAAGAGAGCTCATTAAAATTGCAGTTTGTTTTTTATTTAGCACTGCCCTGAATAAGCTATTTCACATAACAGATGTTTACATAAACACAATAATAACTGACTTTACACAAATGAACCAGTTAGATGGTTTACATACCCTTGGTTCTTAATACTGTTTGTTGTTACCTGGCTTAATGACTCTTTTTTTATGATAATTGTTCATGAGTCGCTGTTTGTCCTGAACAGTTAAACTGCCCACTGTTTTTAAAAAAAAAATACTCCTGGTACTACATTGTTACATTATTTGGTTTCTTCTGCATATTTGACCCCTTTCCAACAGTGGCTATATGTTTATGAGATCCATCTTTTCACAAGTAGGACAATTGAGGAACTCATACAAAACTATTATAAAAGGTGCAAACATTCATTGATGGTAAATGGTAAATGGTCTGCACTTATAGCACTTTTTTTACCCTAGCAGTTCCAAAGCGCTTTACACTGGTTCTCATTCACTCATTCACTCATTCACACACACACACTCACTCACTCACTCACTCACACACACACACACACACACACACACACACACACACACACACACACACACACACACACACACACACACACACACACACACACTAATGGTAGCAGAGCTGCCATGCAAGGCACTAGCTTGCCATCGGGAGCAACTTGGGGTTCAGTGTCTTGTCCGAGGACACTTTGGCATGTGGAGTCATGTGGGCCAGGAATCGAACCCTACCAGCTGAGCCACATGCTTCTTGATTGTCAAGAATGTAACATGATACATTAACCCTTAAAGACCTAGATTTAATTTTGGGAGATCTGACTCTACTGTATTTTTTTTGTTTTCCTAACCTATTCTAGCAGTCAGCATCAAGTGCCATATATCATTTTAAAGAGGAGAACTTTAATTTTCAATCTAGCTCATTTAAGGTTCCAAGTCCCAATTTAAAAAAAAATTGTCTGAGAATGGATGAATTATAAAAATGTTTTAGAAAAACAGCAGAAACAATTTGGTGTTCCTGTTCGAATGGAACTCAACGTTGTGTGAGCTTCATGCTGTGGGAAGCACCCTTGCACATGACCGTATCTGAAGCTTGTGTATCCAAGGGATAGATGGACACACTTTCTCTGTGAAGTGTCTAAGGGTAGAGCATGCCAGGGCAGCCCTTGAGAGGTCTGACAGTGCGCATTGTGAATGCCTTATAATTAGGCAGCTCCGCTCGCGGCTCACTCTCTTCTCGGCTGAAGTTAGTTGGCTTCAGAGCCTTGCAGGTCTGGGCTGACTGCTGGATCTGGAAGAAGAGTCGGAGATGAACGCTGCTCTATCTCTTGCTCTATCTTCTGGATCCGGCTCTCTGCCAGATTTTGGAGCACACATCGCAACTCCTCCATCCACTATGGAAAGCCAGAGCCAGAAGGGGGTGCCATTGCACCAAAAATGGTGAGCAGCTCTCAATCATTAAAAGAGTTGCTTGAAGTGATTACTAGGGCAGTTGAAAAACTAAATCTAGACTGGCCCATGGAAGAAGAAGTGGCTCGTAGTAGGCTAGACGAGAGCTTTCTCCCCAGTGAAACTAAAATGTGCCAGCTGATGACGGAGATATTTACCCAGGCCTGAGAGATTGAGCAGCCAAGAGAAGGTCCAGCTGAGTGAGGGCATTGGTCAGCTGGACAGAGATCAGAGAGAAAGAACAAACATTATATAAAACAGTAGTGGTAACACTTAAAATATATCCACATATACATGTACAACCACATGCAAAGAATGCAGGAAACAGGTCTCAATACACTGCATGGAAAGAGCATAAAGTTGAAAACACACACACACTCACAAAATGTTTAAGAAACACACACTCACAAGATGTTTAAGAAGCACCAAAAACGTATAACAAGGTTAGAATCAGACAGAAAATATGTGTAACAGTAAGAAATAATAAAAATATATCTCACCCATAATGAAGAAGCGGTAAAATATCCAAATTGTCCAGGACAACGGTGCGTTGACAGCTCGGTTACCGGAAGTAGGAATGCCAGTGAGGCACTTGGAGAATTTTTAAATACCATAAATTAAAACACGAAGATAAGGGGATATACAATGTTTGAAAATGGGTTTTAAGGGGATTCCAAAATGTGAAAAGTTTACTCAAATGGCATTTATAAATGAGAAAAGTAGAGTTTAAGGGGAAATAATAATAATAATAAAAAAAGACATTATTAAAGCATATTGGAATTTCCAACAAACGAGATAATTGGGCATAGACTAAAGATAAGACTATATAAATAGGGCATTGAGTCTGTGTATAGATTAGATCACTTTGGGATGTCTCACTGATTGGATCTCATGTTGTTTTTTGAACAATAACCTGGATTTTGCCTCTCTCATTCAATGATTCTTCTTGTCTTGCTAATTTTTCGTTGTATTGTTTCTCTCATTCGGAGCAGTCTTTCATGCTCGTTGAAAGCAATCACTAATGACCAAACGCTGATGTTGACAAAGATTGATTATGATCTCTACGATGACCAACCTGACTTATATCCTAAACTTGACTGGCTGCCAGATCCACCAAGCAACACTGATGATGATGATCTGTTGACATCCATCTCACGACTCTTGTAAATTGATTTTTTTTAAGAAAATGACCATTTGTTTCGATTCTTTATATGCTTGCTTTAAACCAAGGGCACTTTTATGTCTGAAAAAACAGCTTTAGCATTCTTCTAAAATGACCATAAATGGACTCTGAAGTTCTGATGTTTTGATGCCATACTCTGTTGTAATTTATCTATCCTTCAGGGGGTCTTAGTTATCATTTAGAATGATAAAATGTCGGAGAATGTGAGATAAATTGTCTTTTATTTCATGCAGTAAGTTGTGTTATATGCCTGCACAAGGATGCACGCCTAAGAAGGTCATGTCATATCATTTAGATCAGTACAGAATGTTTATCTGCTTACAGAGACACAAACATGTTTTTCTGTTAAGAGTTCAACTGTACATTTGCTAAGACCCTGAAACAGAGCCTGTTTGAACTGCCTCAAACTGCTCCTTATCGGTACATAGAATTGTATCGTGCCCTGTGCTTCATATATATAGTACAGGTTCAGCATAAGCACCCAGAGCGCTCACATCTTCTATCCTGTATTCATCCTTCCGTAATAAACTTCTTCACCTGAGAGAAAGAATCTGCGAGTGTTGTCTAATTTCCATGACACCTTACAGGATGTGTGTGCTGTGGCGGGGTGGTCTACGCTGCACACATTCATTCAATTTTACAGCTTGGATATACATTCCACTCCGGGCTCTAGTGTTTTGCAGTGACCCTCAGGCTTGGATCTTTTGAACAGGCCATGCCCTCAGTATGATGGAGTGACTATTCTTGTTCCCACAGCGTGAAGCTCACGCAACGTGGGTTCCCTTTGAAAGGGAATGTCTGGGTTACACATGTAAACCTGTGCCCTGAGAAGGGAATGAGATGTTGCATAACTTTGTCATACTGGGGCATGCCTGTCTTCGCTTCAGATAATAGAGGCTGACGGTGCGGTTCACAGGTGCCATTTTTATACCACATGACACTCTTACCTGATCACAGCAGGCCTATAAATAGGCATTATGTTACACAAGCTTGAGATACCAGTCACGCGTGAGGGCGCTTCCCACAGCATGAAGCTCATTTAACATCTTGTTCCCTTCTCAGAGAACAGGGTTACATGCATAACCCAGATGCTTTTTTACTATGAACTCAAACAAAACCTCCTGAAGTTTGGATTTTTTTCTTTATAAAGTTATGATTCTTAGAAAGTCCGCGTTCACTACAGAGCATATGAATGTCCAACTGAGACAAATGTGATATCACTGAAAAGCTGAGAATTTCCATTTTACTATTTAAAGCATACAGATTGGATTAGCGGTTCAAAAGTTATTAAACATTTTATGTGCATCAAAAATGCACACTTCCAAATAGTGCGCTTCTTGCAGAGCATGCAGTACTGCTGCCCCTTTTGTTTTTCGTGTCTGCTGACTGCCGTCTCTCAAATGAGGAATTTCCCTCCCAATCCTTTGTTTCCCAAAGAAACATGTTAATTGTTGGAGTAGATGACAGTTTGAACCAATCTGGGCACATGGGTGGTGGCACTAAGCATTCCTGTTTGGCTCAAAGGAACAAACTGCATGTGTTTCCTTGATGAATGAATGCTGCAGAATGTGATTGCATAACCATGACGTAACCACATTCACTACAGTGCATCTGAACATTCAACTGAGACAAATGCGATATCACTGAAAAGCTGTTAATCTCCACTTTATAACTTTTTAAAGCATACAGATTGGATTTGTGGTTCAAAAGTTATTAAACATTTTAGAACAGCAGTTATTTTTAGCCGCAGACGGCAGTTTCTGTCTTTGAGGCTTAAGAGTCAGGGGGATGTAAACTTTGGTCTAAATTGTTATTACTGTATGTATTTATACAGTATGAGTATGTACAAATAGTCCTAATCCTGAATGGCCTGTGGGAAGAAGCTTCTCCTCATTTTGTCTGTGTTAGCCTTTAGGTAGTGGAAGTGCTTCTATGACCGCAACAGAGAGAAGAGTCCATTTTTAGGATGGCTGAAGTCCCTTATTTCTTCTTGGCCTTGGTCCAGCACCACTTGCTGTATATAGACTGCAGGTCAGGGCGCTCAATCTGTCTATCTTGCTTGGTGCTTTTCCCAAATCAAGCTATGATGCTTCCCATAAGGATGCTCTTATTGCATCTTATTTTGTACAAGTGCAAAAGTTCCTTAGCAACATAGAGGGCAGTTTAAAACCCCTTAAGCATCTAAGGTGGTAAAGACGATGGGCCTTCTTCACCAGGGTGTTAACGTGACAGGACCATAATAGGTCCTACGTGATATAGACACCAAGGTACTGTCTCTACTCTACTACCGGAAACTGTACCTCTCTCTCACTCTCTCCACTGGGGAACAATTGATCCTACAAGGGTAGTAGCTCCTCTCCTGCTTTGTGTTGTCCCCTATCAACCCCTTTGTGTTGCTGATGTTCATGAGGAGGATATTCTCCTGACACCAGTTTTCCAAGCTTTTAATCTCATCCAGATAGGCCTTCTCATCATTGTCAGAGATCAGGCCCACCACAACAGTGTCATCAGTACACAGGACAATGGAGTTGAATTGTAAGTGGCCACACAGTCACAATTGTACAATGAGTGCAGCAGGGGGATTAGGACACAACCCTGCTCCTGTACTGCTTGCTGTCTCTCTGTCAGGATGTTGGAGATCCACTAACACAGGGATGGGATAAGTGCCAGGTCCTCTAATTTGGTGGTGAGTTTGGAAGGGATTTTAACATTAAATGCTGAGCTGTAGTCAACAAACAGCATTTCCCTTCCTGGTGTTCAAATGTGTCAGAGCTGTGTGTAGTTGGTGTGTGATGCCATCATCTGTTGAATGATTGCATACTGCCATGAGCACTGTTAGTGGTGCTAACTGTTAGCACTATTAACTGCAGCCTTGAAGTAAATGTAAAAAGTTTTCAGCTCGTCCACAAGAGACACATCCTAATTTGGATGATGGTGTTTTATAGTCTATTATCATTCTTGGGCCCTGCCACAGGCTCTTAGAGTCATCCTGTTAAATTGTAATTCTAGTTTCCTCACATAGCACAGCTTCACTTCCTTCACTGCCCTGTGCATGTTGAAGGACACAGCCTATGATGCAGGGATGATGATATTATGAGTTATATATTTATATATATAAAATGTGGGCTTTATACTAATTGGAGTAAATTTGAGGGCAATGCTGGCCTGTTATAGCAGGGTGGTATCCATGGGGAAGGTGCTGCTCTCATTTCTAGCAGCATAGCTCAAGGTCTCAGAGCAGGTCTAGTTAATCAGTTACAAGAACCAGTGCCAGGAAGCAGACAAGCAGGCTAAACTGAATGTCTGCTAGCTTCCTTCAGTCTAAAGCTATCTCAGCTTAATACCTGTCTCATATAAAATGAGACTAGGTTGCATTGCATTCTGGGCCTTCTGGGAATTGTAGTTTCTGGTTCGCTGTGACATGACACCTAGAACCAGAAGATATGACCACATCACCCCTATATTATCCACCCTGCATTGGCTCCCAATCAAATTTCGTATTGATTATAAAATACTATTGTTGACCTAGAAAATATTGAAAGTTTTCATGCCACAGTCCCTGAGTGAACTTTTGGTTTTTTATGATCTGCCATACCTACTTTTATCAAAAGTTGCAGGCTCTTTGTTGGTACCTTGAATAGTGAAGGCTACAGCAGGGGGCAGAGCTTTCTCTTACAAAGCCCCACAGTTATGGAACAGCCTTCCAATTAGTGTTCAGGACTCAGACACAGTCTGGTCTGAAAACATTTGTTTTACATTGTTTAGTTAAGCCTTTTGTGAATAGCTTGTTCTGAGGTAAAGCCACAGATCTAGATGGTTCACGGTCATAAAGTGTTGTGGTGAACTGGGATGTTTGGATAGTGCCACCCCAACACACACACACACACACACACACACACACACACACACACACACACACACACACACACACACACACACACACACACACACACTCACTCACTCTCTCAGCCATTCACTCAGGTTTGTTGACATTGGAGTGGCTGCCCACTTTATGTCTCAGGTCACCCTCATGTCTGTGTTATCTTCTGGAACTCCCTTTTAGTTATGCTGTCATAGCTAGTCTTACTGGCATCCCTACTTGCACTCTGCACACAAAGTACATTGTCCTTAACCATTATATGACAAGTAGCATACCTAACAATCTCTTTCTCTCTCTTTCTCTCCCTCTTCCTCACTCCCTCTCTCTCTCTCTCTCTCTCTCTCTCTCTCTCTCTCTCTCTCTCTCTCTCTCTCTCTCTCTCTCTCTCTTTCTCTCCCTCAACCCCGCTCCCTCTCTCTCTGTTGAGCTGCACATTCCACTCCTGAGATACGAGTGATCCTGATGCCTTCTGCTCTCTGGACCTGACTGATCCATCCTGATGCCCTACTTCTGGTTGGAGTTCTCATCACCTGGAAATGACTTGCTGCTGCTGAGGATGGCCCCAGATGGACCGCTTAAACATACATGAGATTACTGAGGATGGTACCACATAGAAACCAGGTAGATGGCCTTGGACTGCAATTGATATGATAGCTGAATTTATATATTTCTGTAAAGTTGCTTTGTGACAATATCCATTGTTAAAAGGTCCATACAAATAGCATTTAATTTAATTTAATTATATAAGGAAAACATTGAATGCATCACAATATCACGGTACCTGCTGTAAATAAAAAATTGCAGCAAAATTGACAGCAGACAACAATCAGTTTTCTGAGAAAACTTTCTTTCCAAATTTTTTCTGGTTTTACCTGACCAATTATTTTTGGAGTTGGATCTTCTTCCTCAACTGACAGTTGGTTCCAGATCCAGCCACGTTTGACTCTGAATCCATGGATGACTTTAGTGAGTTGGCTGTCACTCATTCCTTGTCTGGACAGTCTTAGCTCACTCCCCATAACAGCCCACACCACAGGCATGAAGGACATCATGATCACAGGAAAAACAGAACAGCCACTCATTATTTGCTTACTTCCTGTTACTCTCTCTCCCTTTTTCCAGATTATGGGGTCAGAACTCTGGGGTCCATTAGTACTCCTTTTGAGTACTGACACCATTTGTCATGGGACTTCAATGAGAGAGTATTGCGAAGTAGAATGTGTCATGGGATCCTGTGGTTCAAAGACAATGAAAAAAATGGTTGTTACACAAGATTTCCAAATTGCAATGATCACATGGTGAATGTAGCTGAAGAAAATATGCAATGGAGGAAAAGATTAATAAATAAATAAAATAAATAATAATAATAGTAAATACAATATATCATGTTCTGAGAAAATACCACTTGTGGGAATGAGGCAATATGAATCTAGTGCATGAACATGGGAAATATGAGGAAAGTAATCGCACACATCTCCCAAGAATTCTGAATGAATTTCCTTGGAGATAGTAAATCTAAAACAGTGTCTCTGGTTGCCTGTTTGCTCCTCTAGACTAATTTTTTTTGTTTGTTTGTTTTTTTGTTTTTTTTTACATTAGTGTGCATTGGCAATTCTTCCAGGAAATTCCATGTGATGTGCACATGGGATCCATTTCCAAATGTGATTTCCTGATTCTCTGGACCAAGCCAAAAACTTTGGCATGTGTGGGAGTTAGGGGAGGGTCCCATAATTGTCTATAGGGCTGGAATAATGCCATTTACCAGACATTGTTGGCAAATATTCCTTAATGTGATGTGTATATTCCGGGTCTACATCCTAAGACATATGAGAGGACAGTTTTTCATTTATTTAATTTTTTTATTGAAGCAAAAAAAGTTATCCAACACATATAACCAATCTGAAAAACTAATTGCCTCTTTAAACTTAAAATCTGGTTGTGGCACCTTTAGCAGCAATAACTGTAGCCAAGCACTTCTGATAACTGGAGATCAGTCTTTCACTTACTTCTAGGACTAGGATTTACTCCTATACTTTTCTGCATAATCCAGTTGAGCTTGAGTTTCATCTAAGGAACCGAACAACAGACATTCTCCTATAGGACTTTCTGGTAGACAGCAGAAGTTTCCCAGGTCCTGATGCTGCAAAGCTACCCCATACCATCACACTTCAATTTTTGACTCATCAATCTTCAGAACATTCTCCCAAAAGTTTTGAGGATCATCAAGGTGTGTTTTGGCAAAATTCAGATGAGCCTTAATGTTCTTCTGGGTTAGCAGTGGTTTTTGCCTCACCACTTTTCCATGGATTCTATTCTTGCCCAGTGTCTTTCTGATACTGCAGTCATAATTTATTGATGCAAGAGAGGTCCTTTGATGTTGTCCTTTGCTCTTTTGTAACTACTTGGATGAGTAGTTGCTATGCTCTTGGAGGAATTTTGGAAGGTTGGCCACCTGTGGGAAGTTTCATTACTGTGCCGTGTTTTTCCATTTGGATGTAATGGCTCTCACTGTGGTTATTTGGAGTCCCAGAGCCTTTGAGCTTTGTAACCCTTCACAGACTGATGTATTTCAATCACCTTCTTCCTAATCATTTCTGTCATTTCTTTCAGTTTTGGCATAGTGTGTTACTGGGTAAGACCTTTTAACCAACTTCATGGTTTTGACAGTTTAAGCTTCTGTAATGGGACTTCTGTAATTCTGATCAGTGAGAAAAGTCATAGCAACTCAAGTCAGAGCAGGATGAAGCTATGTACCAAGTTTGGTAAAAACAAGCTTCATCCTGCTCTGACTGGTTTGTCAAATCTAGCTCCAACATCCAAATTTAACTGCCTGTAATTTTCTAGCAATCCTGAAGATCTTGGTTAACTTGTTCAGGTGTGTTTGATTAGGGCTGGAGCTTTGAGGACCAGATTTAAAGAACCTTGATCTATCATGTTAATGCAGGTGTACAGTTTGTATGCTGAATAGTTTTTATACAAATATGGAATTTTTTTTTACAGGAGAAACAACACCATAGCTCTTTTGAGATGGAATGACCTCACTTTATTTTAGTAAAAATACACTAATGATACATACAAATCAATAAAAAATTATAAAATACACAACTTCTACTACAGACCTAATGAGATGAGACGTATTAAAATATCATGTTTCAGAGCTCAATGTCCTTTTAAAATTTTTTAAAATATTTTTTTAAACATTCTAGTAGGAAAGGCTTTGTATGCTTTTTTGTAAAAATCCATCTAATAACTTTTATAAAGCTTGGTTCTGAAGTGGTGAGGACTGTACACAAATTGCAGGCTATTAAAAGTTTAAGTGTTTTCAAGAAATTCCAAAATGTTTACAATGGTGACCATGAAATTTTTAATTGGCTGACATTAGAAGCTTTCAAGGAATCAGGGGAAATAACAATCATGATGCTAAACCAAAAAAGTAATAATAATAATAAGAAAAACCTTATTATGGCACCTAGGGGTCAAATGCGACAAAATCTTAATTGAGGTGTCTGCCAAGTTTGTTGGAAAAATGTCAAGGCATTTCTAAGATAGAGCCAAACTGCCTTCTTTTGCATAATGGAAGAAATTAGAAATAGTGGATGGAAAATATTTGTGCACTGATGACTCAACATGTTAGAAATCAGGTGACACCAGAATAATGAATTTATACCAAATGGTTCCAGAGTAAATATCAAATCCTTTTTTCATGTTTTAGCTCTAGTGATCAAATACCATGAAAAGTTTTGGGACCCTTGGCACATCTCAATAAGTATTCTCAAGTTTCATGTCGATCCATCAAACCATTGTCAAGATATAGCCTTACTTCCTGTTTCGTGGCTTTGCTCTCAAATTTGTATGTATGTTACAGGTGAATGCTTTTGTATATCAATGAACGTTCTGACAACTTTTGCAGAGATTAGTCCGAGATCATTTGAGCACATTTGGTAAAGATTGAATGAAAATTGTGGGCTGCGAAATCTCTTAAAGGTTTTTCAAGAAGTCAAAATGGCAGAAAATCCAATATAGCAGAAATGACAACATGGGGGCCTTTGGAATCAGTATGAATTAAGGATTAATGTGGAAAAATAATAATAATAAATATGAAAAAAACAATAAGCTGCCGGCACCTTTGGTGCTTGACCAATGCACCAAATAATAATAATATGATGATGATGAAGAAAAACAGTATGTTGGTTATTATCATATTGACTTAACATGGCCAACATACTCTTCTCAAAAATCTTTTTATTACTGTACTATTATGATTTTTTTGTTTGAAAATTGTCCATTTTCACACTATTTTATGTAGATCCATAGATTTCTGAACGGATATAGATCAGAATTATGGTTGCTGAACACTCTGAAGTGGGTTATTTGTCCCTAGGGAAGAGTTTGTGGTGCTTTAATATTTAGTAATTATTAGGTCATGCAGACGAAACTGCAGGATTCACATGAAGTTTAATCTTTATGTAGTACATTGGGAATCTAGCAAAACCCAGCAACCAACTGAATTATCTTAGCAACCTACTAGTAACACCCTAGCAACCACCTAGAATATCATAGCAACCACCTAGCAACCAACTGGGTTAGCATAGCAACCCCTTGTAATGACCTAGCAACCAACTATTAACAGTCTAGCAGCCACCTGGAATATGATAGCAACAACCAAGAAACCAGCTGGGGTAGCATAATCACCTAGCAACACCTTAACAACCAACTCAGTTAGCATAGCAGTAAATTAGCTACACCAACTTGAATATGCTAGCAACCTGGGGTTAGTTTAGTAATCACCTAGCACTGCCATAGCATCCAAGTGGATGCCACATAGTAAAACCTACATTTATTCATTTAGCAGATGCTTTGATCCAAAGCCACTTACAAATGAGAAAATGCTGGAATATTCTCTATAATATGACAAAAGGGCAGTCTTTGATTTTCATTAAAAAACAAAAGAAAACAAACAAACAAACAAACAAAAAAAACAGCAGATGAGCCAATCGACACATTGCTCATTAGGGTTCCAAAGTAGTGTGATAGCATTAGGCATGGGCACAATTTCTTAAAAAAAGAAAAAGTGGTCCTCATTGAGAGAGTTAGAATATGTCTGAATGTCACACTATGCTAATGTTTCCTTTCTCTATATGACAGTATACTTAAAGGGTTTATAATCCTACTATATGGTGTCAGCCATAATAGTATGTGTTTTAAACTATATTTCTTGTTTCTCTCAAAGTTTCTTCATGTCATCTCAGGGAATTTTTGCCTGCTACAGTTGCCGCTGGCTTAGTTTTATACAAATCAACTTATCATACTGTACACAGCTTATTCTTTGAATTTCAAATTTACACCTTGTCTAAGCTTTTTGCCATTAATAAAACAAAATACCCAAGACATGATACATTTCTGAATGGAAAATATTGCATTCATATCTACAAAACATCTAGAAATTTTATGGTGTTGAGAAATTACCTGAGCCTTCCACCTTTACTTTTTAATGCTTATTTCAAATATTACAAAAGCATTTTACATTCACATTAATGAAAGGTTCTCAGTTACTGAATAGTAACACAATGGTTTAGCTCATGTTACATTATTTACATTTTTAATCTGAAGACCATGCCATAAATGGTTCTGGAAAACTTGCACTTTTTTGTTTCTGTTAATAAGAATAAAACCCACTCACCTGCCTGAATGTCTCTCCTCTTCTCCCTCCAATATCTTTAGCTGGACTAGAATTGAGAAACAGCTTGACTAAATGTATAGTACGGTTGAAGGCTAATAGCCATTTTGCTCACAATGACCAGCTGTTCCTTTCTCCTCTCTACTTCGTCACCCCCAACCACCATCCTGTTCTCAATAACTTCTCAAAGAGAACAAACAGTGGTGGTATTGTCAACTGTCCCCTGCACTTTGCCTCCCACCCGAACTGAACTACATTGGTAACACACAAGTAATTATTTCCATGCAAACATGCTCAGGCTGCAATACAAATGGATTACTATCCTTTTTTTTTGCATGCTTTTTTCATCCCATGCTCATCTTTTCACTCTCTCTCTCTTTTGCCTAACAATAGGGCAATTCTTTGAGTTTTGCTGGCCCAATACAGATCACATCAATCAGAGAGGCAATTATTTCAGAAATTATATGAGGGGAAACATTCTTTTTATGGTGTAGACTGGAGTAGACCCAGTCTCCATGTTGGCATAAACAGCAAAGAGCTGAAACCACCCTGTGCCACTGTGTCTTCAATACATTAAAGTTTTTTGATGTGTAACAAGAAAAAAAAAATTATTCCCTTGGACTAGTTCGATTGTATTCATTTTGATTGAACTGAACCAGAAAACATTTATACAAAGCTAACAGCTTTAGCTCAAGGAACAACAATGTTATCGGGAATATCAAAACTGGACTACTGTAACACACTACTCTCGGGCCTCCCAGCCATATCCATCAAACCCCTTTAGATGACTGAGAATTCAGCAGCACATCTCATCTTCAGCCAGCTCAAAAGGATCCATGTCACACCCTTTATCATCTCAAGATACTTGCTGGTTCCCCTAATTCCTCTATGGCTGCAGCCCATGCTGTCACATATATTATGACATGTTTTCATAGCATATTTTCTAGGATGTTTCATGTTTTTTCTCGACAGGTCAATGTCTGCTAGTGCAGGCACTTGATGTTGATGAAGCAATTCGCCTCCTCTTTTTCTAGTTTTAAGAAGTTCTGAATTTCAAGATCAGATTGACTTGAACTTTTTTTGAACTTTTCCTCTGATCCAGCTCTGACCCACCGTAATGTTTTCAGACAGCAGGTGGCAATATTGTTGCCTTTGGGAGGCAGGGTTGGTCAGCTCTGAATTCTGCTTTCTAGTGGGAAAGCAGTGCCCACTTCAGAATAAGGCTGCTTGACTAGGCAAAGGTTTACAGCCTTCTGCAATAGTCATTCCCTTCAGTAGCATTGCACAGGATTGCCATGGATCCATAAAAAGTCTTAAAATGTCTTAAAATAGATTTTCGAAATTGAAGGTCATAAAATGTCTTAAATACTGTATATTCATTCAACATGCTGTTTCTTTTCAAGTATTTAATACTGAAGATAATTTTTTAAAAAGAGTTTATAATGAACAACACAAAGTAGGCTATAATTCTATTTTAGAATAAGTTAGAGAAGGATTTCATTAAACATATATGCCATGTGTATGCTTGTCAGTGGGCTGGGGGATTTTTATTATTTGACATATACAGATGCATAATTATATAATTATGGATCTCTCTCTCTTTATATATATATATATATATATATATATATATATATATATATATATATATATATATATATATATATATATATATGAATGAATGTTTTATATGTTAAATTAATAATTAGGCAATGATCTCTAAGCATTTCCTGAGGTGGTTATTGAGCTAACTATATTTAGGATTTAGACTGATGTAAAACCAACATAACTCATATGATAAGCCGTACAATTTGTGTGATGACGTGTGGTGCATAAAGTTTACCATTTACTATTTTCATCCTCTGCCATTTGTTTTGGTATGAACAAGAATAAGAGAGTGATCATGCATTTTAGTAAAAGCTGTCATGTTGCACTTTTCTCATTTTTCCACAAACATTTTACTATTAAGTGCAAGGCTTTTAATTAAAAAACATAGGAACTGTGATTCACATTTCCACATAATGGACAGACTAATATTCTTAATTAAGGTCATGGGAGAATAGAAGTTATCAGGATAAAATGTAGCCTTTCTCTTTCTCAATTTTTCCAACTGGGCAAAGTCAATGCTCTTAACAAGCCATATAAACCCCTCCCTTTTGCAAAATGACGCCCATTGTAATTAAAGTCATGGGAGTCTGTGTCTTTTTCAAAAACTGGTTACTTACAGGCCAATACAAGCTCCACGCGCCAGCATAAATGAAAAATTTCTGTAGTTTGAATACCTTCCCTGGGTTTTCCATGAGGGTATGCATGTATGCTTTTCTTTGATTTTCTGTCAATGTTTGCTATATTGATCATGATAACTAGATGAGGATTTTAGTGCTAACTGATTAGTACAGTAATTTTATAGTGCATATTTTATTTTGAAATTATTCTCTTAAGAACATTTTGAATGCCCGACTAAAAGCTTAATTGTTGTTTTCTTAATCTGTGTGTTTTTCTTTGTATACTGTGTTTTGTCTTTGTGCTTGTGGAGACTCATTCAGGCAAATGTGTGTCATACTGGCTGTATTTTTCCCCAGATGCATAGTTTGAAATTTCCTATAATCTATATAGTCAGATATGTATTACACACATAATTACATGTCAAATGAATCAAAACTGCCAAACTAAAATTTGATCTGTTGCTTTTGAAAAAGCTATACAGGGAAGTCAATTTATGTGGGGGGAAAAAACAAGTAGTGCTGTAGAACTGTCTGAAAGTTTTATCTTTTATTCGGTCTGGATCTTATACACAATATTACCTGATTAAAAAATGCTATCTTTTAATTTTTTAGTGGAACTGAACTGTTCTACACAGATTGGAGTGTGTTAATGCCTGTGTTAATTGTTTCAAGAGCAGTGATGGAGAGTTTGGAGAACTGTGCCATTTTGATTAAGAAAACTGATTTGCCAGTTATCTCTTCCCCTCACAGGTATAATTTTCTATTTTGCTAGTAGAGGTAACAGAAGGCTGAAAATTGCCAGTATGATTTCAGGTAGGTGTGTCATGCATGCAAGCATTAAAATTTAATAGATTAAGGAATTGCACATTGCAGGTTGCTAAAATACATTTTCTCAGCCTTTAAAAAAAAAAAATCTTAAACACAAATCCAAAAGTTTGAACTTACTTCACTAAAATACATCTCTGTCTGGCCAAAGCAAACAATTTACTCAAAGTAACATTTTACATTAAGGTTAGCTTAACTAACATTATTTAAAGCATTAATCAATTTTACTTCTAATCGCCGGGTTGGCTACCTTCTTGTGAGCTTTTGCACGCATGTCAAGACATTTTACACTAAGTCACGTGGAAACCATGCGATCATTCTTTTACACTTTTACACTCTTCTCACATCTTGCACATCTTGAGCATACAGGGTAACCTGTCCTCCGAAGCTGGCAATAGCCTAATATTAACTTCATATTATGTTCATACAGTAACTTGACTACATTGTTTCTAATGAGCTGTGTTTATTTTTCTGTTCCATGTCATAATGCTTAATTGCAAAGCGTGATTAAGTGGGGTCTGCCTTGTTAAATTCCAAGCTCATAACACTGAATATGAATATAGTATACTGTATAGTTATTTTCATCCAGGCCACATTTCCGAAAGAAATATCTTTGGAACAAAGCTACTAGTGGTGAAATATTATTTAACTATGTTGAGTGTATACTGTAGTGCACTGGACCAAAGAAGTTGGTTTCCACTACATACAGTCTCCTCTGATAGTATCGAAATGGCAAGGCCAATTCCTTTTTATTTATTTATTTATTTTATAAGCAGTCATAGAACCAAGCATCAAGGCTTTTGTATGTCTTCAGGTTTTGCTTAGTGTATTTCCCCATCATCAAAATAAAGTACATATAAGTGTCGGGAAAAACAATTTCTGGCCACATGCCAATGTCCATGGACCACAGGTTATTGGACAAGTTGTAAGGGTTACTGTCGAGTCCAACTGACTTTAATTCAAGTTGAAAATCATTATTTATACTAGAATTTTCGAAGCTTCCACGATTAAATCCAGCCATTTTGCTGGAAGTTTTTGCCACTCAGTCCGGCCGAGGAGGGCCAGTATCGGTAGGCCGGTATCTGCCGATAATGGCTATTTTTCATGCTATCGGCCATCAGCCGATAGTTTAAAAACATCAGATGATCATGGCCGATAATATCCTGTCAATCAAAAGACAGCGGGAAAACACATCAATTTCGTACTGTGTATAAAGATGTCTCTTGTGTGGAATGATGACAAAACTGCAGTTTGTAAGCTCTGTGAGATCTGCACTGCTAAAATTTTTGAATAACTTGTTTCTTGCACTGTTTGAGTAATATTTGAATCATTGGGCCTCATTTATCACGCTGGATAAAACTTGTTCTAAATTGTTCGTACTAGTACTGTATTTACACAAGTAATTTGGTGTTCAAGTAAATCCCATAATTTTGTAAAAGCGTTCGTAGCCTACTCAAGTATGTGTACACTTAGGCAGATAAGACCAACTAATTTAAACATAAACTTGATCAACTTCAAATCATATACTCTATATGACAAAATGATTTGTGGACAACTGGCCATGACACTCATATGTGCTTTTTGAGCTTCCCAGGCTTTCCACTAGATTTTGAGCATGGCTGTGGAGATTTAACCATTCATCCATGAGAGCATTAGTGAGATCGACACTGATGTTGATTTGAGGAGGCCTTGGGGGCAATTCATGTTTCCAGTTCATACCAGCAGTGTTCAGTGGGGTTCACTTGGGCTCTTCTGGAGCGGCTGTAGCTCAGGTGGTAGAGTGGGCTGTACACTAATTGTAGGGTTAGCGGTTCGATTCCCGGCCCACATGACTCCACATACCGCAGTGTCCTTGGGCAAGACACTGAACCTCAAGTTGCTCCTGATGGCAAGTTAGCGCCTTGCATGGCAGCTCTGCTACCATTGGTGTGTGACTGTGTGTATGTGAATGGATGAATGAGACACTGTGAAAAGCGCTTTTGATGAAAGCGCTATATAAGTGCAGACCATTTACCATCTTCTACACCACCCTTCCACACCAACCTACAGCAAACCATATCTTCATGTATCTCGCTTTGTGCACAATGGCACTGTCATGCTGGAACAGGCTTGGGCTTGGCACTTTGGTTACAGTTAAGGGAATTTATAGTGCTTCAGCAGAGGTTCTCAACCTTTTGCAACTAAAGTCCCCCTCCCCCTTCTCTATCATGTCGCATGCCCCCTCCCCCATATTGGAGGAGACCAGACATAATGATCATCTATATAATAGTATATATATATACACCTAATGTTTATCTGTTTTTGATAGATATATTTATTTTGCTTTTGTGTTTTTGTACTTTTTTAAAAATTATTTTTTGTAACTTTTTCGACTTTTAAAAAATGACTTTTATAAAACTATATAACTGACAGGTATGCAACATGAATGATCAAAAATGTTTGTGAACATTATAACTACTTTGAACAAGAGAACTAGGCTGTAACAATGTGTACTATTTTACATGTGAAAGTTGCATTCCATTCATCTTGCATTCTAAAAACATTCGCATACGAATGGTGTAAATTGGGACGAAGGGCGTGTCTCGTTAGCCATAACATTGTTAAATCAATCAGTGGGACACCTACACTTGCTTCTTTCTACGTTCACGTCTGTCAGTTGCTGTGCGATCAATGGGATGTGCTGCTCCGGCTCTCAGCCTCTCACTGTACAGAGCAGACGCAGAGAGAGGTGAGAGTGCAGCAGGAAAGCAAGACCTGGCGCTTGCAGGACAGTACTGGTGACATTTGGAAACTCACTAAGGTTTGTCCAAAAAGTTGCTGGATTTGTTGCTAGGCGCAAAAGTCTCTAAAGGGTCTGAAAAGTCGCTAAGTTGGCAACACTGGTCTGCAATGACAGCTAGGTAAAAGGCAGGCTAAACATCGCCTCTCCCCAGCAAAAAGAAAATACAGAGAGAGGGAACGTCGGGGTTTTTCATTTATGCACATACTATTTGAAAAGCAGTACTATACACAGAGTACCCAACTGATGCACTGTGTTTTTTTTTCTTGAAACAATTCACGCCCCCCTTCTGAGCTCTACACACGCCCCAGGGGTGTGTGGGCCCCCTGGTTGCAAACCACTGTGCTACAGTATACAAAGCCATACAAATTTTCTAATAGTTTCTATCTTTGTGGCAGCAGTTTGGGGACAGCCCATATATGGGTGTTATAATGTGTTGTCATACTACACACTAGTTTGAGTGTGTGCACATCCATAGCTACACTCATTGCCACTGAGAATTTCCAGGAGGTCTCTTAATAAAGAACAGAGCTTCAAATACACAGCATTTTCCAGTTCTCTCCACACCAAGTATTTTACATGGTGTCAGAAGTCTGTTTAGACACAAGCATATTGTACTATGCCTATGTCACAGTTCGAACATGTGCAGATTGACTGAGATGCTTTCGACAATCTCAAAGTCCTGTGCATACATCCTTCAATTCTCAGGTACTTTGACCCTAAAAAAACCCTGTTGAAATATTGTGATGCCAGCAACCATGGGATAGGAACTGTTCTGCTGCAGGACAGCCAGCTGAAATTAGCCAGGCTTTCCCACTACAATTAGTTAGTTTTAGATTTGATCCAGCATCCAGCGAATCCAGCATCTAGATCCATCGAATGCTTGATATGCTTTCACCTACTATGTTCTATCGAGGCGCCAGTGTTGCACAGATATCAATAACTCAATTAGTTTTAATAATTTACTCAAAAATGTCAATGCGTATTAGAGCTGCATATTTACACCTGAAAATGTTCTGATGCAGTATCATAGCACAAGTTGCCTAATATATTATACTACCAATTGACCATTCACCTATAAAGCACTAAATGGTATCGCGCCACAGTACCTGAGTGAAATTTTCGTCTTTTATGATCCGTCTCACATTCTTAGATCAAAAGGTGCGGGCTATTTGTTGGTACCTCAAATAGTGAAGGCTATAGCAGTGGGTAGAGCTTTTTCTTACAAAGCTCCACAGTTATGGAATAGCCTTCCATTTAGTGTTTGGGACTCAGACCCAGTCTCAGTGTTCAAGTCTATGCTGAAAACATATTTGTTTAGTCAAGTCTTCTGTGAATAGTTTTTTTCATAGGTAAAGGAGTAGATCTAGATGGCTCACAGGCATAGAGTGTTGTGGTGAACTCTCTCCTCCCCACTCTTCCCCACCTGTTCTCTCAGGTTTGTTGATGGTGGAGTGACTGGTCGCCTTATGTCCCTGAGCTCCCTCATGTCTGTGTTACCTTCTGGCTCTTTGTTTTAGTTATGCTGTAATAGCTAGTCTTGCCAGGGTCCTTGCTTGCACTCAGGCAATGTACATTGTCCTTAACCAATGTGGAACAATAAGCATAAGTAATAATCCCTCCAGATGAGGATGGGTACCTTTTTGAGTACCTTTCCTCTCATGGTTTCTTCTTCATATGATCTCAGGGAGTATTTCCTTGCCACCCTCACCTCTGGCTTGCACATCAGGGATATTTCTGTAAAGTGACTTTGGGACAATGTCCATTGTTTAAAGCACTGTACAAATAAAAATGAATTGAATTGAAAATTATCTCTGCATAATTTCCTTTGGCTGCTGACAGTGTGCTGGAGGCATTTGCTATTTGCTGTGCATTAGGCTGGCTTCCAGCCCATCTTTTGAAGCATCTGCAAATACTTCTATTGGCTCTTTACTCTCATCATTCATCACTTCTGTGCACTTGAGGCTTTATGGAGTTTTGTAGGTGGCACTACTTGTGTCACGAACGCGCTTTGCACTTTGAGTGATCACATGAGTATAAAGAAAATCTGCATTTCCTCAACATTTGTAAATCCAGCAGAAAATTTGTTTGGTTTGGCTTATGCAACCATTTGCACAAAACGTTACTAAAAGATTAATAAATGAGGCCCAATGTATGTAATATTTTTACACAATTGTTGCTGCCCATAAATTTTATCATTAAAATCATACTATTTCTTTGTTTCCCACACATATTTGTAGAACTGTTCATCATCATTATCCTTACTGGTCATATAAACACAGACTCTGGGACCACACCGAACATAAAACAAATTGTGATTGGACGATGTTATGAGTACATTACCCTGGTAAACCCTAGTTACAGGTGAGTTATTGTATATGCAGACCCTTTGATCTAAATGGAATCTGTCTTTGTGTAAGAATTAAAGATCTGAAAATATTTGGAACAGAAACAGCAAAGTGCATAGCATATTACCTCTCTATAAAAAAATTTGTGTTGGCCTACATACTGTATGTGTATACAGATATGAATGCGAGGAGATCTGGCACGAGTTTGAGGAGGCAGTGGTCCGGACAACACCATGCAGTGTGAGAATGAAGGATTATGAGAGAATGTTTCATGCTGCTCCTCAGACTCCTCCCTGTGACAAAGTAAGAATCTCCATTAGAAATGCCAACTCTTGTGTAGAAAGAATTGTAATTCCTGTTTCTGCAACTTGGAGGACGCTGATCCATAGAGGCAGAGGAGGTTGCTCCTCCTCTATTTTTGAGAGGCAAGAGGAAGGTGGAAATATAAAAAGAGTAATTGGTTGAAATAAACCATTACAAGATCACAGTATAATTTCTAAAATAATTTTTCTCTTCTTTGGAAACAATCAATTATTGAAATTCTAATTAAAATGCTTCAACAGTGACATCTGCAGGCAGAGTGGAAAGGGCAGGCTGTGTGAAGTGGTGGTGGGGGCAGAGGAAGACTTCCTTAGTGCGGGATCACATAATTTAATGTACTTAATTTTTTACATGCTAATCTGGTATTCGTCAAAACACATAAATGATGATGCTCCAAGGGAAGACCTCCTCCCTAACTAATCAACATCCAGAATACACTGTTGACAATTTTTAGATTAGATTTTCTTTACTATTCTTGTTGGGTGCAACTCTTATTTTTTGCCAAAACAACCAAAAGAGTAATAATGCTTGAATAATCTTGGTGTTCCAAATTGCCAAGACGTGCACCCACACATTGGAACTTCACCTCTTGTCAACACATTGTCAACACAGTGGCTGTTAACAGAGAAAACCTGATAGACACATTCACTCGCATCATCAATTGCCCCTCAATGGATGAGTCTATAAGAACACATTTATATATAAATAATTTCTTAAAAATATTGACAACATATTTGTCAGATTGGCAGACGATTAAGTATATTGCTGTCCAAATAAAATGAAGAAACAATAATTTTAATAAAACATTGTAATAAAATAATCGTAATAAAACATATTTTAAAAATATTTCCATAAAGATACTTATTTAGTGATACCATAGGAATAATAAAAGAAACACATTATGTGCCTAATTACAAGCATGTAAGTGTTCATGAAGGGAGCTATTTCTCAGTTAACAAGTGTCACGTATTAAACATTATGAAGGTGAGGACGGATGCAAGTGCAGATAAGAGCTTTTAATAAAGAGAGGAAGGCAGCCAAATCCAAATCATAATACAATAGCATAGTCAAGAAACTGTTTGAGGCAAACAGTCAGGCAATCTGTAAACAGGCATGAATTAGGCAAGAATTGTCAACGAGGAACAAGAAGCAAGATCAATGAACATAAAACAAAACGAGGAAATGGGTACAAATGCTTATTAAGGTGAGAACACTCAATACTTCGCAAAGTCACGGTGTTGAAAAAGTCTCTTATATAGCGTGGATTGAGTGAGTGTGAGATTGGCAATAGGTGTGTGTGATTAGAATTCTGGAGAAAGTGAACGTGTGTGTGGGAAGTGTAGTCCATGGTGGCCATGTTTGTAGGCAGCAGTGCAGGATGGGTTATGTAGTCAATGGTTTGCTGTGATATGACACGAAATGTCTTCACAGCCCCTCAGGTTCCAATGCAGGCATTGTTCGACAAGTAGCAGATTCCTCGAGGAGCAGACATGAGGCTGGGGCTGGGTTGTCAGTCTCAAGCATGAGCATAACTTGGTTGGTCTTGACTTCCACTTCAGCCATAGGCAGAACTTGGGCATGATGTCAGCTTCAGGCGTGAGCAGAACTTGGTTTGTCATGTCAGCAGACTCAGGCGTGAGCAGAACTTGGTTGACCGTGTCAGCAGCAGAACCTGGTTGGTCGTGATGTCGTTTTCAGGCATGAGGAGCATTTGGTTGGTTGTGTCAACAGACTCTGGCATGAACATAAGTTGGTTGGTCATGTCTACAGCCTTGTCGACCTCGGTCTGGAATTTGGCGTGGGAGGTCACCTCGTGGGTCTCATGCAGGAGCTCTGTGGATGAGACCGCCTCGTGGGTCTCATGCTGGAGCTCTGCAGGTGAGCCCACCTCATTGGTCTCAGGTTGGAGCTCTGGGGAGGAGCTCACGACATTGACCTCTGGCAGGTGAGACCCCCCGTGGGTCTCAGGTTGGAGCTCTGCTCTAG
Source organism: Ictalurus punctatus (assembly GCF_001660625.3). NCBI lineage: Eukaryota > Metazoa > Chordata > Actinopteri > Siluriformes > Ictaluridae > Ictalurus > Ictalurus punctatus. The sequence continues at coordinate 28,156 of NC_030438.2, read as the reverse complement.
CTTTCTTGTGGAGCCATTGGAGGGCATACCTGCGGCCCTTGAAACATTCCTGAGAGAGGAAAGATGATCTGGGTATCTCAAGCTTGTTGAGATACAAGTTGTTGTACAGTTGAGACATTGTAGCTACCTTGTGTAGTCACACAATCCTTAATTCAGATCTGGGAGATCTATGCCAGTCCACTGGGAAAATGGACTGACATGAAGGGTGGCCAGACATCTCCGTGTACTCTCCAGGCATGAGGAGAACTTGGTTGTCCTTGTCGTCAATCTCAAGCATGAGCATATCTTGGTTGGTCATGATGTCAGCTTTAGGCATGAGCAGAGCTTGGTTGTCTGTGTCAGCAGACTCGGGCATGAGCAGAACTTGGTTGGCCGTGTCAGCAGACTCAGGCGTGAGCAGAACTTGGTTGGCCATCTCGTCGACCTCGGACTGGAACTTGGTGTGGGAGGTCACCCCATTAAATTTAACAGTCAAACAGAAAATACTCAGGGTAGGGGAAGGCTCATAAGGCTCTGGGGGATCCATGGCAATCCACTGAGGAAACTTGATAGAGTTGTGTCTCGGTAAGGTGTTCTTTATTAACTTGGCATTGTTTCTTCACTTTCCTGTTGCTTCCATGTTATCAGTGAAGTATTCTGTTATGTAGTGGAGGCTGAGACAGAAGCAAGTGCAGGTTAATTAATTTAATCCAATAGGTAAAAAGGATCAGGCATAAATCAAGGCTTGTGTCATCAAGCACTCAACTTCTTTGGTCGACCATGGCGAGTCCTGTTCTGAGTAGAACCTGTCCTGTTAAACCGCTGTATGGCCTTGGCCACCATGCTGCAGCTCATTTCAGGGTCTTGGCAATCTTCTTATAGCCTAGGCCATCTTTATGTAGAGCAACAATTCTTTTTTTCAGATTCTTAGAGAGTTCTTTGCCATGAGTTGCCATGTTGAACTTCCAGTGACCAGTATGAGGGAGTGTGAGAGTGATCACACCAAATTTTACACACCTGCTCCCCATTCACATCTGAGACCTTGTATCACTAACATGTCACATGACACCGGAAGGGAAAATGGCTAATTGGGCCCAATTTGGACATTTTCACTATGGGGTGTACTTACTTTTGTTGCCAGCGGTTTAGACATTAATGGCTCTGTGAGTTATTTTGAGGGGACAGCAAATTTACACTGTTATACAAGCTGTGCACTCACTAGTTTACATTGTAGCAAAGTGTCATTTCTTCAGTGTGTGTGTGTGTATATATATATATATATATATATATAAATATATATATATATATATATATATATATAGACACACAGTATCTGTGTATCTATATATATATATATATATATATATATATATATATATATATATATAGACACACAGTATCTGTGTGTCCTGTGCAAGATTTATAGGCACCCTATTTTATTTAGACTCAGTGGCAAGGAAATTAAGTAAACATTGGTAGACTGAACACACATTGTCTAATCAAATTACACAAAAGGACAGACAACAGAACTGTAAGTTTAGTGGGGATTTTGACTTGGTTACAACTTTCCGGTTTCCTGCTATTTGGAGGAAACAAAGCATGAACCCCATAGTGCTTTACAATCCTGAAACACCCATATTCTAAAATGACTGCATTACCCCTATTCAATATTTAAAAGCTGCTGTTCTGGAGCAAGACACAAACGCTGATGCAGAGAAATCTAGCTGTCATAGGAAGCTTATGGACCTTGGAGGATACACTGGTGGGATTCATGTTCAAGGACCTCATCTGGTGTGGTCAGCAGGAAAGAGACAGAGGTACAGCAACAGAAAATGTTTATTGTATTAAAATCATATTAATCGATACATAATGTTAAACATTTAATTGCAACAAATTACAAAGGTCTGTCTTTTTCATGGTTCTTCTTTTCACACAATCTTTTTGTTCCCAAAGGCTTTGATTTTCTGTCTTGTCCAGAATGGTCGACATGTGTGAGCCATCCTGTGTACTCACTGTGGAAACAAGCATCACAAAATGTAAATCTTATCCAGTAACCTAGTCCCATGTTAAATATTCATCTGGTCTCAACTGATCACGTAACAAAAGAGACAGGATATTTTCAAAAATGTTTTTCTCAAGGCATTCAATATGCTTGAAGGATAGTACCAATGTGCATATGTTACATAAGTTCACTACAAACAATAAGAAAATTTCATACGTCTTGAATATCAGGATTATAAGGCCAAAGGTATGTAGACACCTTAACATCCATCCATATGTGCATCTTGAACATCCCATTCCCAAACTATGGGCCTTAATATGGAGTTGGTCCCACATTACTGCAATAATAACCTCCACTCTTTTAGCAGGGCTTACAATTAATTTAGCCACAAGACTGTTAGTAAGGGAGGCAGTCAGCATTCCAATTTATCCCAAAACTGTTCACTGGGGTTGAGGTCAGGCATCTGTGCAAGCCACTCAAGTTCTTCCACGTCAACCTTGGCAAACCATGTCTTTATAGACTTTTTGTATACAAGGGCATTGTCATGCTGGAACATGTTTGTGCTAGGCTCTTAGTTCTAGTCAAGGGACAATTGTGACAAAAAAAGACAATTGTGTGCACCAGCTTTATGGCAACACTTTGGGGAAGTGTGATGTCAGATGTCCACTTACATTTGGCCATATATTATACAACATATGGACAATCCAATGATTCTAAGTTTGAAAATGGGAGTTTGAATGCACCCAAGAAACATTTGGACCAGACATATATACAGTCATTCAAACCTCAAATGGTCTGAGACACATTTATAGCCAGATGTTATATAAAAGTAAGGAGATCCATCTTTCAAAGCTACATTTGACTACCAAAAACCTGCGTAATACATTACGTGAGAATGCACAAAGTCCACCTTTAGGAAATAAAACATGCTGCTTAATCATGATGTTTGTTCACATAACCGTTTTTAAAAGAGTATAAACTACAAAAAATGAAGAAAAAAAATACAGGGAATAGGTGCTTGCATGTAACAAGCTAAATGGAATTATTACAGTACATACTGTGTACCAATCAGATTTCAGTTTGGCTAACTGGAAGCAGACTTACATGTGTAAAAGCACGTACGGTATATAATCTGGACATGTGAAACAAAGGTGTAAAATGGGTCTTAGTCTGTAAATCTAATTAATTTTCATTCCACCCACTTTGAAGAAGGTGTACACTTTGTTATACTTATACTTAAAAATGTATACTTACATTCTGACTCAGTTTTGTCAGCTTGCTTGTGTTATGGAATGTGGTTATATTTATTTATTTATTTTTTACAGTTTGCTGTGGGAGCCTGTGGAAATATTACAGTGCTCTTAAATGGATCTATTGAAAATGCATTTAACAGGAACAGGTCAGAAATAGTAATAGCATAAATTTATTTTACAGACTCTCACATTGTCAATTGTTTATACATTTCTAATCTTATTCATTGTCATAAAGTTATTGTTGCGATTATTTTACATAGCCAGTAATCCATATCCAGTAATATACTGTTTAAGAGGGTCCTCATAAACGTGAGAATGTAAATAAAATGAATGGATGAATGAATAAACACATAGACCAACAATCAAACATGTTAACTGAAGGGGTTCTGTTACAGTGGATGTAAAAAGTCGACACACCTGTGAAGTAAAAGAAAAAAAAACTATCGTTTATTCTTAAATCATGGCAGATTTTTTACACATTTGCTGTAAAATTCCAAAGTATACAAATAAAAGGAAAACCAGACACTTTTTTAGGGAAAATAAAAAATTTGCAGTCACCTAGCTCCAAAAATGTGTACACCTCTAAACTAATACTTTGTTGATACATGCCACCACCATGCTGCACCGTGGGATTCTGAATCTGTACACTGCAGCATCCCAAATTATAAAAAGGTGTGTACAATTATGAAACTAGGTCATTGTAACTTTTTTTTATCTTTCCCATTTTTCCCCTAAAATGTATCTGATTGTTCCCTTTCAAAGGGAATTCAACCTTGTGTGAGCACCACGCTGTGGGAAGCACCCTCATGCATGATGGGTATCTGAAGCTTGTGTAACATCATGCCTATTTATAGGTCTGCCGTGATCAGGTGACATGGCAATTAAGTGTGTCACTTGATATAAAAATGGCACCTGAGAACTGCGCCATCAGCCTTATTATGTTCAGCGAGACTGCATGTCGGTTGTTTGTGTAACGCTCACATAAAGACGCTTCATTTCCTATCTATCTTTTCAAAAAGAAGAAAAATATCTCTTTACTTTTCTGTCCCTTTAAAAAGAAAAATGAGAAAAGTATGAGTGAGAGAATACAGGAAGTATTTTGCGCCTTACTCCCCTTTCATCATGGGGGGATGGACAATCTTCCTGTATGGAGTGTCTAGGATTGGAGCATGCCAGGTCAGCGCTCTAGAGGTCTGACTGAACACATTGTGAAGACCTTACAATTAGGCAGCTCCGCTCGTGACTTGCTCTCTTCTTAGTCAAAGGGAGTTGGGTTTCATAGTGGATCTGGGCCAGCTCAGGTCCTGGGGATCTTACATGTATCTGGAAGATGAGCCGGAGACAAGTGCTGAGGATTGTCTCTTGCTCTGTGTTCCGGGTCCGGCTCTCTGCTGGACTTTGTAGCTTGTGTTGCATTTATTTGGAAAGCCGAGGAGCCAGAAGGGTGTGCTAAAAACTGAGAGCGGCTCTCAAGCATATAATGAGCTGCTTGAAGTGATTACTAAGGTTGGACAAGCTTTTTTCTACCCAGTGAAAATGAGTCTTCCTCACACTGCAGAAAACTCCCCTTATTCCAGACGTGCATGTCAAAATATCATGCTTCTTGGGGAAAACCATGCATAAGCCATATTTATAACCTGATGATGTTGGATTATTCGACCATTGTGGGGAATGAATGGCACATCTATTTACCTATGCCAAAGGTGGTGGAGGTGCTTGCAAGCTACCTCTGTCCATCGACAGCATGTAATTTAGGGGGGCCAGCTTTGTCATCCAAGCCATGTAAGGGCACCGCAGCATTGGTGGGCAAGGCCTTTTGGGTAGTGGATCTTGCTTGTGGGTCACTGCAGACAATGGCAGTGTTGAAGGCCTACTAAGCAGACCTGCTGAGTGAGCTCGACATACGGCAGCATTCAGCCAGTTCCTTCCCTACTGTGCTGAATTCACCCGGGCATCCACAAGTGGAGCTTGGGCCAGCAGTAGTGCAAGGGAGGCAAAGAAGGTGAGTGCGGCGGTCCGCCTCCCCCCACAGACAGCCAGGGGAACTGGGCATCCACAGTTGCAGCCTGCTACTAGGCCTGATCTGAGAATGGTCATAAAGGCCAAGCAGACAAAGGAGGAGTGGGGTTGTTGTCAGGGGTTGTTATAGCATAACATGAGGTTGTTATGGCAGTTAGCCCCAGTACTACTGTAGGGCCTCCCCTAGCCAAGGCTGTCCCAAATTTTCAGTGTTCTCTCATCACTGAGCTGTTAGAGGGCAACAAATGTCTGATGGTTTCCCTCCAATAGAATGTGGAAAAATTAACCTCAGTAGAAGACCATCTAGCAGCTTGGAAACTACTGCCAAATGTGTCTCTATGGGTTCTGTTTGCCGTAGAAAAGGGTTACCGGGTCCAGTTCAGAGCTTGACCCCCCCAGTTCAGAGGTGTGCTCACCACAGTAGCAAGCACAGAGCAGAAACTGATGTTAGCGCAGGAAGTAAGATCCCTCTTGGACAAAGGGGCCATAGAACATGTACCCTGTTCCCTGAGGGAGGAAGGTTTGTACAGCCTTTATTTCCTGGTTTAGATCTGTGTCATCAGAACTGTACTCTTTGGACATACAGGTACAAGATGCTGATGCTCTGAGGGTAATCAGTGTAACGTGGCGATGCCTACGTGTTCTGAGAATTTAGAGGTGTCCCCGGTTGGGGCCTGGTCTGAGACTGCTGTCCAGCTCCAGGTCTCTGGAGCGGACCTCATCTTGAGTGGCATATAAATCGCAAGAAATGCTTAGGACTATGTTTGCGCCCACTGTTCAGGCAGGTGCAACTCATTCTTCTCTGGGTAGAGGGAAAGGTTGTGAACGCCTGAGCACTTCATGCCACTGCACCTCCTTTCCACCCACACGCTCACAGAAGTAAATAAAACTCTTCACGTTTGTCACTTAAACGGCCTCCTGTGTGTCTGTGCTTAGCTCGCCGCTGTCTAGGCTTGCTACACTGGTGGACCATACTGGCATGAGCACAGACCCACCCACCTAATAAAAGAAAAAAAAAGAAAAAAGAAGTGCTGCAGCAATTGTTGGAGACTAATATCCAACAGCAGCCCGTAACGCAGCAGCTAGCCCAGAGCTTACAGGTCGCAACCAGAGAGCTACTGGCGCAAAAGACAACGACCCCTGCGGCCACCACATCTCTCCCTGACCCCATCCAAGAAGCCCAGTGCCTCCTTCCTTGCCTGACCCAGGAGGACCACATTGAGGCCTACTTGGAGGCCTATGAACGGGTCACCCACTATGAAGACTGGGGCATCGAAGAGTGGCCGCGCATCTTCAGCCTGCTACTCTTGGGAGAAGCGCGCACAGCATACTACATGCTCTCACCGGAGGAAGCAGCGGACTACGGGGAGGTAAAAAGGGAGATTCTGGCATAGTGTGGGTGAACACCCAACCAGGCGGTGGCAGAGTTCCACCAACGTAGCTACAGGCCCGGAGTCAATCCACGTGGACAGTTGGACACCCTCCTACACATCACCAAGCGGTGGCTCCAACCAAACCAATAGACTGCCACCGAGGTTGCAGAGAAGGTGGCCATGGACCGTTTCCTGAGAACTCTGCCACCCGCAGAACACCCGGCTGTGGGGTTGCAGGCTCCTGAAAATCCCAAAGAGCTAATAACTACCCTAGAATGAGCCTTGGCCACAGTGTAACTCAGCAGGGAAGGACAACGAACCCTCCTAGAAGGTTCCCACCACGCCAGCCCAAATGCCAGAACTACGGCGGGGAGAGAAGGAGCGGCCGAAGTCGCCCCAGCTACAGGACACCCAGGGACGAGGCCATGCCAACAGAGCCGACCTGGGATGCCAAAAAAAGCCAAGAAGCCCTCTCTGGCAGGGTGTGCCCTCCACACGCTGGACCCACCAAGAATGCCCACAATGACAGTATGGGTAGAGGAAAACCCAGTCACAGCCCTGTTGGACTCAGGGAACACGGTGACCCTGGCCAGACCGACTATCCTGCCAAAAAAGGTCAGCAGGAACGGAACCATCACGGTGAACTGTGTACATGGAGATGCACGGAAGGTTCCCAAGGCCGAGGTACAAATACAAGGCAGAACAGGCACCTGGCAACTCCTGGTGGGGCATGTCTGTGAATTGCATCTCACTTCAGAAAAAGGCTGACGGCACCATTCACAGGTGCTGTTTTTATATCACTTGATGCGCTTAATTGCCATGTCACCTGATCATGGCAGGCCTATAAATAGGGATCATGTTACAAGCGTCAGATACCGGTCACGCACGAGGGCGCTACCCACAGCATGGCGTTCACGCAATGTCTTGTTCCCTTGTCAGGGAACAGGGTTACAACGTTACAGACATTTTTCCCTTAATTTTAAGTCTTTAACTTAAACAACTTCTGACATGATTTTATCTTGTTTCCATTTTCTTAAATCACAAAGACCTGCTATTATAACAGGTGTGTGTTGACTTTTTATATAAATTCTATATAAACTATTGTAGCAGCGATTTTATCTTGTTTCCATTTTCTTACATCACAAAGACCTTCTATTATAACAGGTGTGTTGACTTTTTATATAAATTATATATAAACTATTGTAGCAGCGATTTTATCTTGTTTCCATTTTCTTACATCACAAAGACCTGCTATTATAACAGGTGTGTGTTGACTTTTTATATAAATTCTATATAAACTATTGTAGCAGCTAACATTTTGCAGTTCAGACTGTAATGAAAGTGCTCCTGTTTTTTGTGCCTTTATTTCCTCTAGCATGTTTGGGAGTGTGGAGCTAGACAATCTGAACCCCAGGATGGTGGCCCATGTCCACATCAAAGTTGTTCCAAACTTAGAAGGCCCATTTGTGTAAGAGAGAATGGAAAAGTAACTTTGCTACAAAGCGGTGTAATCTATGTTCATGCCCCATTTAATCCGATTTCTCCTTTTCTTTGTAAAGAGTTGCCATCATATGTTACAAGCTCTAGATATGTTTGACATCATGCAATAGGCTTTTTTCCCCACTTTTGTTTTACTGGATGAGATATGTTACGTTTTTCAGTAGTTTGCATGAGAGATCCACAAGGGAAGTATTTACTGCAAAACAAGCTTACAAGACGAAAACAGAGGCTGCTCTGAGTAAATGACCATTACTCAGAATTATTTTAATTAAACTGAGAATCCCAGTTGTATGTTGAGGTCTGAATTCACATTTCTGGAGGTAATAAATTTTGTTTATTTGTAGAGAGTCCTGTTCCAAGGGTTCCATTGTCAGACTCATACATATTCTGCAGACCCGGGGGTTCCACTGGTCCTGCACAGATCGCGGTATGTATTTACATAAACAACCAACCATTGTATTTCACTGTTTCTGTGAGTAACCAATTATTGTATACTTCTATCTGAAACTTGTAGTGCACAAAACATGTACAGCATATTTAGCAGGACTTCATTATATATTCCTGTTATTTCAAAATATACACTGTTGACATTACATTGCATGAGAAACCCATGATAGAGTTTCTGCCAAACATGTTCCAAACATTATTTACATAAAAAGAGTCCCTTCTTTATAGTACCTCCAGCATCATATTTCATTTCATGGGACATACCATACATTTAATACTCCCAATTAAAGATCTGTGGATTATTATAAATATAACAATGTGACAATTGCCCTTGCATAGTATTCTTCATTGTACAAGACTGCGTATAAAAGCTATTTCAATATGACCCACTGTTATTTAAATTTAAATTCCAACGCAATATGATTATAGTAATATGTCTCTTCTGGATTGCATTTTCTTTCCACATAATGCTTGACAATATATCAGTAGAACAAACAGAATATAATGTATAGTCCCATTGCAGTAGTGTTTTTGTTGTAATCTACATTTAGTGGATTGCTAAATGTAATGTGATAAAATGTGATGTACTCACCATCAACTTTATTACGGACCTGTACACCTGCACATTCATGCAAGTATCTAATTGGTCAACTGTGTGGCAGCAACGCAATGCAAGAAAATCATGCAGATTCAAGTCAAGAGCTTCAATTAATGTTCACATCCAACTTCAGAATGAAGAAACATGACGTCTATGACTTTGAAAAATTGTCTTTGTTTGACCTTTTGATCTTTTGTTTAAAAAATTCACAAAAATACTCTGCTCTCATGGATGGAAAACAAAAGAAATATATTTGTTAAATATTGATGTGCAACAAATATTGGCATGCTTTTAGTCAATACTTTGTGCTACCTCCCTTTGCCAACAGCTCTGAGTCTTCTATAATGCCTGATGAGGTTGGAGAATACATGGCAAGGGACCTGAGACCATTCCTTAATACAGAATCTCTCCAGATCCTTCACATTTTGAGGTCCACGCTGGTGGACTCTCCTCTTCAGTTCACCCCACAGGTTTTCTATGAGTTTCAAGTCAGGGAACTGGGATGGGACTTGCGTTTGTGGCCAGTAAACTATTTTTGTGTTGATTTTGATGTAAGTTTTGGATCATAGTCCTGCTGGAAGATCCAACCACGGCCCATTTTAAGCTTTCCGGCAGAGGCAGTCAGGTTTTCATTTAATATCTGTTGATATTTGAGTCCAGGATGCCAAGTATCCTAAGAAAATGTCCAGGTCCTGTTGGGGTTCAAAATGGATATTTTAAAAGTGAGTGGTTTCAACTTGGTCTTTCAATTATATCATGTGCAGCAGTAAAAGTCCTTGGTGTGACATTATTTAAATAATATTTTTAAGGACTTTTCACATAATGAACAAATGCAAATCTTGGGATTGAATTGAAGATTTTATTGTGCTTATAAAACAATATAATATATAATAAAAATTCTGGCAAACCTGCAACAATGCAGGTATGTGTGCGTGTGCATGTGCATGCAAGGTGATCACAAAAATTTAAATGCTGAAATAATTGAGACATAAGGTTTCTAATTGACACCAAGCTGCACTCCTATGCTGAAGACTCCAGACATTTATCATTAAACAATGCTGAGAAGATGAAAGAGTGTCTTTTTCACACATTGTAAGTGTCATTTTAACATAACACAGCTACAGTTTAACGTGCAGACTTACTTGCAGAGCTTCTCCTTGATGTCATGGACAATTTCTCTCCCGGCTGTGGTAGTGAAGCCGTGGCCTCTCTCGGTCAGGATTTTTATGAGGTAGTCAGTCAGGTCACGGCCAGCCAGGTCCAGACTGAGGATGGCATGGGGAAGGGCATAACCTTCGTAGATGGGCACAGTGTGGATCACACCATCACCAGAGTCCATCACAATACCAGTGGTACGACCGGAGGCGTACAGGGACAGCACAGCCCGGACGGCAACGTACATGGCTGGGGTGTTGAAGGTCTTGGACGTGATCTGGAATGAGAAAAGGAAGGTTTAATCCCAATTTTTTTTCTATTAGGTTGTCACTATGGGCCATGCGGTTAGTTAGAATAAAGACAAGTCAGAATTAGAGAGTGAGAAGCATGAAATAACCTGCTGGTTCCAACAGATGAGAAACTCAGGAGTTCAGAGGAGATGAAGCCTGGAGAAAGTGAATGAAGTGGATGAACTTAAGGAGAAGAGTAATAGGTTTAAAACGGTCAACCGAAAGGCAGATTCAAGTAGTTTCAAACGTTAACCCAAGCTAGGTCATCTTTTCTCTGTTGGCTTTGGGGTTCAGGAAAGCGTCAGTAAGCAGGATGGGGTGCTCCTCAGGGGCAACACGCAGCGATGCCAGATCTTCATGTCATCCCAGTTGGTGACAATACCGTGCTCAATGGGGTACTTCAGGGTCAGGATACCTCTTTGCTCTGAGCCTCGTCACCAACATAGCTGTCCTTCTGTCCCATACCAACCATCACAGCCTGTAAAAAGCAAGACAATCATGTTAAAGGAAAGATTTGCCGTACCGAAAGAAAAACGATGCAAATTAGCAGTGTAAATAAATTATTTTAAAAGCCAAGCTACAACTCTTTTATGGCACGGGGTTTGGATGTGCAGGGGGTAAAAAAAAAAGAATATAAAGGCAGTTATTTTGCCCTGTTTCACAATAGTCAATCCTTGAGGACACATTTAACCTGTACCTTAGGGAACAAAAACAGTGTCTTAGGAAGTGCTAAGTGTACCGTAACCGTTTTTTCTCAGAGAGGACTAATTTATTCACATGTTAATGTACTTATTTACATTAACAGTATTTAAATACTGTTAATGTAAATACAAGAATTTTTAAAAAATACTTTTTGCATTATTGCTTTGTAAAAACTGCATTATTTTACCATAAAAACCCTTAAAAGAACAGTAAAGTACACTAACCAGTAAATCACTGTGTTTACTACAGATGCATGCTCTCTGAACTGTTTTTTCTCCTTGTGTTTTTTTTTAACAATAAATCACAACGATATGGTCAACAAGAATATGTGTACCTCTATGAAAATAAACCATTTTAGGCTTGTCCTGGTCTCTCCCATTAATTACATGATCATTTAGATTTCAATGACTCCTTTAGATTCAGAAAGGACTTTACTTGAAGAGTGTTCATGATTATAGTAATGATTTGTGATAAGTGATGACTCCAAAGACTTTACAAATAAAAACTAATGCAGTGTTATGGAATTATTATTAAATTGATATAAAATGCAATCTGTGACATGTTTTAAAGTCCAGTCTTTATTTTATTGGCTATATGCATCGTATTGCATGTATATGGCTTTGCATTATATTAATAAAATATGTTAAAAAGCATACATTTATGTTTTGAAGCTCAGTCTTTATTTTATTTTTTTTATTGGCTTTTCAGTTGTCCAATATGTGCCCGACACTGCATAATATAAAGAAAGCATATTTTTAACGAGCATTTTATGTTTTAAAGTTATTGCCTTTTGTGTCCAATCAGCGCTTAAGACGTTGCATCACGTGCGCTGGCGCCTTACGCTTGATCTGGTGACTTTTCTAGAACAAACAAACAAGCAACGCACAGATCACGCCGAGCTGAGGGGAAAAAGAAAAAACAAAACAAAAACATTTCACACGAAATCTGTCTGGTGAGCACAAATAAACACGTTTTGTAAAGTTCAAGTTCAAAAATTGTTTTAGTTATTTGAATACAGCTTTTGTGTTGTAAACCATTTATTTTTTATTTTCATAGTATAACATTTATATTAATATCATAGTAACTCACATTACACGGACCTGTTGGCTGTATAGAGAGAACTTTTTATCCTTTTAATATATAACCTTACACATTGGAAATCAACGAATTCGCTCTGACTTTTTTTTTCTTTTGAAACGTTTGTAACGCTACAGTTTAGCAGCCTGTCGTGGTGTAGCGAGGCGAACTTCTTGTTTAAACGATATCTCGTATTGGTTATTGGTTGCGTTCAGTGTGAGTAAGTTTTGAAATTGTATTAAAATGTACACTTGCTGCTTTTGTAGTTTAAGAGTGCAAGGTGTGAGGGAACATGTGCTGTACTGCAGACTGCATCGCAACGAACCATATTCCAAATATGTTGCTGTTGGTTGCAAACAGTATTTTTCCAATTACGCAGCATTTAAGAGCCATTTATATCTGCGCCATAACAGCCCTATACGGAGACCTCATAGTGTCAGGTAAGAAAAAAAAAAAACCCCAGCAATGTTTAAACCGTGCCCTCAGATATGTAATCCCCGCGCACCGCCTTAAAATTGGGTTTATATTGGACATTCGCTGCACATTCGAGCTTGTCTCTTCTATTTCTCAAGAAATAAACACAAAAAATGCTGTGTATTGTCTTAATGATGTGTATTGAGTGGACATAGAACCAATACAACAGAATATATTTTCTAATTTTCTCCCGTTAAAGCCCGCGGAAGCCAATCTCTGGGAAACGCAGGTCAGCAGCGCTTTATTGTAATAGTCAGTAAGGGACCGTCTAAAAAGTGCATGACCTGGGTAACTGTATAAGATTCTGCTAAGTGTATAGTTGTCTACTTCACAGGATATCTAACTTATTGCAGTGTTAGGATACAGTGTGGATAAAGTGTTTTTTTTTTATAGCACATATCATTAAATATAGACCTTTTTACTACACATATAAACTTATTGTGCCATATAAAATTAAGGGTTAGTCTTAGCAACTACAGCAAAATGCTGTTCTTATTGTTTAAAGAATTTCTGTAAATAGGAATGAAATTTTTATCATTCACACTATATTATACTCCATTCTTCTTATCAATGAGAACAATATTTTGAAAATAATCAAGGTTTTTTTTTTTTACATAAAAAAATTATTAAAATGCAATAACATACATTATAGGATTTACAGGATTATAGGATAAAACCAAATGTACTATGAGACAGATCATTATTGCTATCAAGTACAGTAAATAGAATTTGAAATCTCAGTTCTTAATAATTTCTGTTTTTATAATCTCAAAATAAACTCATTTTTTATGATTTTTATTTTGCAAAAGAGAAAAATAATAAAAATGCAATAACTTTGACTGGCTTGCCAGCTTGCCTCAGTCATTATATTTTTGAAGGTGTGTTATCTTATGATGTTGCTGTTTACATCAAGTACTTTGTTAAGAAGAAGTGGTTCACTTACCCAATTCTTAACCGTCGAATCAGGCAGTCCAACTGTAATGGCTCTGTTGCGTTCACAAAACCTTGTGAGGTCAGTTCACATACGGACCTAAGCTGGTCAGACCATTCAGAATTGGAATTTTTTATGGTTTATACCTGTTATAATTGGTGATAGAGATGAATCCTGCATGTGAGGTTTGGCAATTAATTCTATAGCTAAAGGACATTGTTGAACTGATCTGTGCTCAGAAAATTTCAGTGTCACAGGTTGCTTATTTGTATGTTGTTATCCAAGAATACTTGGAGTCTAGAAAAACAGCCTTTCCAGAAGTGAATCTAAAACCAAAGCATCATTAGCTGCTCTATGAGACTAACGAGAGTCAGTTAGCAACCTTCTGAAAGCACCATCCTACTTTCAACATAAACCACAGAGCAAGCAGGCAATAGCAAGGAAGTTTTGATTTGAGCATCTGATATTGTAAAAAAACTGTATGTTTATGCTTTCCAAGCATTTAGTTGATGAGTAATCCATTCTGTTAATAGAATGATGTGCTGTCTTGTTCAGGTTATCGAATGTGTTGCTTTCTGGTAAAGATGGTAATTATTCAAAATATTTGTTCAAGTTGAAGCCAACATGGAGTACATTTTTGTACTGCTGTTTTAAGGAGAAGAATATGGTTGTCCAAAGTATATATTTAATATGTTTGTGGAATCTAAATAAAAAGTGCATTTGCTTTTCATACCAGTTCTGGGTGTTCTTGTTATATTTACAAAATTTATTTCACAGAAATACTTCTTTCTGGCAACCACAGCTGCCAGTTTCTTACCGTAAATTTTACGGGATTTTTTTATTTTATTTTTTTTTATTTTATTTTATTTTTTTTACATTTTGTATGTTCTGTTTCAGGCAGCGTTGTGCTGGATGGAGCTTGACTGCCCTCATGTGTCCACCCTCGGGAATGGCAATTTCCCATTAGCGGTGTTCTGGGCAAGTAATATGACATGATATTACTATTAATCTTTCTCTCCTTTTTTAACTCGTTCATAATAATTATTGTTGTAATGTAATAATGCATGCTATACATTACCTTTATGTACGAAATTTCTAATAACATTAGAAATACATTTTATATTCTCATCACTGCTCCTGTGTAACTTAATGCTATCTGTAGGTGGCCTCATCTATTTCAGGTGAGAATATCCAGAAATAGTGAAGATTACAATGTTAATATTATATTAGAAAATAAGATGTGTACTTTATTGTTATGTTGATAAATATAATGTTATGTATAAGATAGAATCGGTCTCCCCGGCGCACACACGGACATATATAGTGAAATCGGAGAATTGAGCCATAAGATCTGTTAGGACATCACATTCAGAGTCCTAGACCTATGTTGATGGTATGCTTGACGGTTGTTCCCCTTATGACGCCACGGCTCTCACGTTTTTAAATGTGATGTCTGATAACGCCTCTGTATTCATTTGACCGGAGTTTAATTTAATTATTAATCATCTAACCTTTTCATTTTTTTTATGTAGCATGTTTAAGAATGGACATTGTCACAAATTAGCTGTGCAGATATCTGGATATATTATTTCAATGTAAACTTTAAAATAAACAATAAAAACCATTTCCATGTCAAGACACAAGGGTATGTTCTTTGAAAAGATAGTAGTAATAATGATAATAATGATAATGGTGCTGTTAAACTATTCAGAAGCTCAGTGTATTGTCCTTGGTATGTGAAAACTATACAATGCACAGTAATAATGCTGATTAGCTGTGTCTGTGTAAAATAGCCCAAATCTCCCTTCTATTTCAGGCGGCGTTGTGCTGGATGGAGCTTGACTGCCCTCGTGTGTCCAAACTTGGGAATGGCAATTTCCCAGTAGCGGTATTCTGTTCCAAGTCTACACTTGTAGTAGTTAGTCAAGAGTGGGGTAAGAACTAAGACATATTATTAATATTAATCTCTCTCTCCCTTTTTGCCGTGCTCATGATAATTATTGTTGTCATGTAATAATTGTGTACATTACCTTCATCTTTGTAATCTTCCCTATTTGTGGATATTTTCGAGTTTAATAGATGAGGCCACCTAGGGAACACATGAAGTTGCATAGGAGCAGTGATGAGAATGAACATGAACGCTGGTGCTCATGATCAAATCTGGCAGTTTCATTATGAACCCACTACATTAAGTTGAGATACTGACCCTAAACAAAACTAACCAGCAGTGCTTTCTTGGGGTGGTGATGAAGTTAGAGTTGAACTGGCAAGAAAGATATTAGAGAGAGGCTTCCTAGAGTCCTGAGGATGTTCAATTAGAACCTGCAATGCACTCACCTGATTCAAATAATCAGCTAGGAGGGGCTTATTTCTCTGCTATGAGAAATAAGCTCATAGCAACACTGATGAAATACATATACAGTACAAAAAAAAGCACACATGCAAATAGAGAATGTGTTCAGCATTTTTTGTAGACTTTACATCTGCACATAATTATTAGTTTAGCAACTGAATTAAAAAAAGTCACTTAAGTCTATAAGGGGTGAGAGATGAGAGACAAACAGGAGAGAGAGTCGGATTTTCATAGCATCTAATACTTCTTAACCCCCTCTTGGCTAACTACTACAAATATAGACTTCTAAACACCGTCCTTAAAAGCTTAATAACAGAATACTGCTTCTGGGAAATTGCCGTTCCTGAGTTTGGCCACATGAGAGCAGTCATGTTCCATCCAGCACAACACACAACTCTGCCTAAAACAGAAGATAGGTTGTAGGTATTATACTATTGCTAATACTAATAATGATCTCAATTGAAGTAATTAAATACGTAATAAAAAGTGTTGTCTATATAGCTGACCTAATTTTTCTACACAGTTAGTTCAAGGCGCACAACTATAAGAATGTTAGTTCATAATTGTGTTTGATTGGCCAAGTGCAATAAAGTTTGCGTGGAATCCGACTCTTTTTGAGCTTATTGGACATTACACATCGTTGTAACACTCATTGGCACTACTTAAGTGCTCATAGTTTAGTTTATGAGCGTAAATGCTGCAACATATTTTGCCAATCCTTTAGCTCAGCTATCATTTTGGAGGTGCAGTTTTGGCTGATGCATGACATTTTGGTTAAAACGCAGTGTGTACATTGACTACCACAGATGGAGAAAATGGAAATCGGAAAAGAGAAGGCCAGTGATTAGACAATGCGAAGTGTGTTGACTGTGACAAGGCTGATTTTGTTTTCCTACTTGTTTGTGATGGTTGGTATGTTAGTTCCTCTTGCACAACCGTCGAAGTGCATATGCTTTCTTGTGAATGACCCTAACCTGAATCCCTAGGGTCAGCGGTAGAGTTCAAGGGTTAGGGTCATTCACAAGAAAGCATATGCACTTCGACAGTTGTGCAAGGGTTAGGGGTTTGGGGTTAGGGGTTTAGGGTTAGGGGGTTAGGGTTAGGGTTAGGGGGTTAGGGGGGTTTAGGGTTAGGGGGTTAGGGTCAGGGTTAGGGGGGTTAGGGTTAGGAGGGTTAGGGGGTTAGGGTTAGGGGGTTAGGGGGGTTTAGGGTTAGGGGGTTAGGGTTAGGGTCAGGGTTAGGGGGGTTAGGGTTAGGAGGGTTGGGGGGTTTAGGGTTAGGGGGTTAGGGGGGTTAGGGGGGTTAGGGTTAGGGGGTTAGGGTTAGGGGTTAGGGTGAGGGTTATGGGTTAGGGTTAGGAGGGTTAGGGTTAGGGGGTTAGGGTTAAGGGGTTAGGGTTTAGGGTTAGGGGGTTAGGGTTAGGGGGTTAGGGTTAGGGGGTTAGGGTTAGGAGGGTTAGGGGGTTAGGGTGAGGGTTATGGGTTAGGGTTAGGAGGGTTAGGGTTAGGGGTTAGGGTGAGGGTTATGGGTTAGGGTTAGGAGGGTTAGGGTTAGGGGTTAGGGTTAGGGGGTTAGGGGGGTTAGGGTTAGGGGGTTAGGGTTAGGGGTTAGGGTGAGGGTTATGGGTTAGGGTTAGGAGGGTTAGGGTTAGGGGGTTAGGGTTTAGGGTTAGGGGGTTAGGGGGGTTAGGGTTAGGGGGTTAGGGTTAGGAGGGTTAGGGGGTTAGGGTGAGGGTTATGGGTTAGGGTTAGGAGGGTTAGGGTTAGGGGTTAGGGTGAGGGTTATGGGTTAGGGGTTAGGGTTAGGGGTTAGGGTTAGGGGTTAGGGTGAGGGTTATGGGTTAGGGTTAGGGGGTTAGGGTTAGGGGTTAGGGTTATGGGGTTAGGGTTTAGGGGGTTAGGGTTAGGGTGTTAGGGGGTTAGGGTTAGGGGGTCAGGGTCAGGGTTGGGGTTAGGGTTAGCGGTTAGGGTTAGGTTTTAGGGTCAAGGTTAGGTTTTAGGGTC